>NW_027182869.1:117500-272500 GCF_041146395.1 Eulemur rufifrons | reverse complement strand
ATGGCATGGGAGGATTACAGGCTTTCTAAACTCTAAGAAAGCAAGAAGTCTGAGAATTAGATTTAGGGTTAGGATTCTGGTTAGGGTTAAGGATGAAGTTTAGTGTTAGGGTGAGGGCTTAGGGTTAGGGATTAGGGTTAGGGTTAAAGGTTACTCTTAGGTTTAACGGTTACACTTTGGTTTAGGGTTGAGGTTTACGGTTAGGGTTAAGATGAGGGGTTAAGGTTTGGTACAGGGTTAGGGTTAAGTGTTAGGTTTAGGGTTGAAGATTAGGATTAGGGTTAGGATTAAAGGTTAGCGTGAGAGTTAACGCTTAGGGTTAAGTTTAAGAGTTAGGGTTTAGGGTTAGGTTTAGGGTTAGTTTTAGGGTTAGAGTTATGTGCTATGGTTTGTGTTAGAGGTTAGGGTTAGGTTTACTGGTCACGGTTAGGGTTACGTTTAGGGGGTCGCATTAGGGTTAGGGTTAGGGTTAAGGGATAGGATTAGGGATAAGTGTTGGGCTTAGGGTTAGGGTTTAGTGTTAGGGTTAGCATTAAGGATTAGGGTTAGGGTCAGGGTTAAATGTTTGGGTGCGGTTAATGGTTAGGGTCAGGTTTAAGGTTCACAGATAGGGTTAGTGTTAAGGGTTACGGGTAGGTTTAGGGTTCAGGGTTAGTGTTAGCATTAGGGCTTAAGGTTAGGATTAGGCGGTAGGTTAGATTTAGGGTTAGATCTAGGCGTTAGGGTAAGGGCTAGCGTTAGGTTTAAGAGATAGGGTTAGGTTTAATGCTTAGGATTAGGGTTAGGGTTTGGGGTTAAAGTAAGTTTTAGGGGTTATGTTTAAGGATCCAAGGTTAGGGTTATTTTTATCTGTAGTGTTAGGGTTAGGGATAAGGGGTCCCATTAGCATTAAGCGTCTTCCTTACTGTAGGGTTAAGGGTTAGGCTTAGAGTTAAAGGTTAAGGTTAGGGTCAGTGTTAAGATTTAGGGTGAGGGTTAACCGTTAAGGTAAAGGTTAAGCGTTAGGGTTAGGAATTAGTGATTAGGGTTTTTGGTTAGTGTTAGGGTTATCGGTTAGGAGTTAGTGTTTTATGAAGGGGTATGGTTAGAATTAGGATTGGGGTTAGAGTTAGGGTGAGGTGTAGGGGTTAGGTTTTGGGTTAGTTTTAGGGTAAAAGGATAGGATTAGGGTTACGGGTTGGGCTTAGGTTTAGGGTTAAAGTTTACTGCTAGGGTTAGGGATAGGGTTCAGGGTTAGCTTTAGGGGTTCTGGTTAGGGTTAGGTGTTAGGTTAGTGTCAGGGTTAGGTCTAGTCATGAGGGTAAGGTTTAGGGTTAGCTTTAAGAGCTAGGGTTAGGTTTAATGGTTAGGATTAGGATTAGGGTTAAGGGTTCGGGTAAGGCTTAGGGGTTAGGGTGAAGGGTTAGGGGCAAGGGTTAGGGTTTTTGTTAGGCATGGCGTTGGGGTTAGAAGTAAGGGTTACTGTCAGTGTTAGGGTTGTAGGTAGGGTTACGGTTAGGGTTAGCGGTTTAGAATTAGGGTTAGGGATTAGGTGTCACAGTGATGACTAGGAGATAGGGTTAGAATTATGGGATAGGGGTTGTTCTCAGGAAATGGGTTATGCATTAACGTTAGGATAAGAGGTTAAAGTTAGGCGCACGGTGAGGTTTACGTGTTAAGGGGAGAAATAGGAACAGGGTTGGGTGTTATGTTCAGGGTTAGGGTTATCTGTTAAAGGTATTGTTTATGCTTAGCGCACGGGCCCTGTCTGCATTAGGCGGGCGGGGGGAGTTTAGGGGGCTGGGATTGTACCCCGGAACCCACTCTATCATACTCTGGGTATGGGCCCGTGGGTTTCATGCAGGACACAGTGGTAGAGCCTCCTTTCACGCATGGCATGGGAGGATTGCAGGCTTTCTAAACTCTAAGGAAGCAAGAAGTCTGAGAATTAGATTTAGGGTTAGTATTATGGTTAGGGTTAAAGATGAAGTTTAGTGTTAAGTTGAGGGCTTAGGGTTATGGAATAGGGTTAGGGTTAAAGGTTACTCTTAGGTTTAACGGTTACACTTTGGTTTAGGGTTGAGGTTTAAGGTTAGGGTTAAGATGAGGGTTTAGGGTTTGGTACAGGGTTAGGGTTAAATGTTAGGTTTAGGGTTGAAGATTAGAATTAGGGTCAGGATTAAAGGTTAGCGTGAGAGTTAACGCTTAGGGTTAAGCTTAAGAGTTAGGGTTTAGGGTTAGGGTTAGGGTTAGCGTTAGCTTTAGGGTTAGAGTTATGTGCTATGGTTTGTGTTACAGGTTAGGGTTAGGTGTACTGGTCACGGTTAGGGTTACGTTTAGGGGGTAACATTAGGGTTAGGGTTAGGGTTAAGGGATAGGATTAGGGTTAAGTGTTGGGCTTAGGGTTAGGGTTAAGTGTTAGGGTTAGCATTAAGGATTAGGGTTAAGGTCAGGGTTAAATGCTTGGGTGCGGGTAATGGTTAGGGTCAGGGTTAAGGTTCACGGATAGGGTTAGTGTTAAGGGTTACGGGTAGGTTTAGGGTTCAGGGTTAGTGTTAGTATTAGGGCTTAAGGTTAGGATTAGGCGGTAGGTTAGATTTAGGGATAGATCTAGGCGTTAGGGTAAGGGCTAGCGTTAGGGTTAAGAGATAGGTTTAGGTTTAATGCTTAGGATTAGGGTTAGGATTTGGGGTTAAAGTAAGTGTTAGGGGTTAGGTTTAAGGATCCAAGGTTAGGGTTATTTTTAGCTGTAGTGTTAGGGTTAGGGATAAGGGATCCCATTAGCATTAAGGGTCTTCCTTACTGTAGGGTTAAGGGTTAGGCTTAGAGTTAAAGGTTAAAGTTAGGGTCAGTGTTAAGATTTAGGGTGAGGGTTAACGGTTAGGGTAAAGGTTAAGCGTTAGGGTTAGGGATTAGTGATTAGGGTTTTTGGTTAGTGTTAGGGTTAGCGGTTAGGAGTTAGTGTTTTATGAAGGGGTATGGTTAGAATTAGGATTCGGGTTAGAGTTAGGGTGAGGTATAGGGGTTAGGTTTAGGGGTTAGTTTTAGGGTAAAAGGATAGGATTAGGGTTACGGGTTGGGCTTAGGTTTAGGGTTAAATTTTACTGCTAGGGGTAGGGATAGGGTTCAGGGTTAGTTTTAGGGGTTCTGGTTTGTGTTAGGTGTTAGGTTATTGTCATGGTTAGGTCTAGTCGTGAGGGTAAGGTTTAGGGTTAGCTTTAAGAGCTAGGGTTAGGTTTAATGGTTAGGATTAGGATTAGGGTTAAGGGTTAGGGTAAGGCTTAGGGGTTAGGGTGACGGGTTAGGGTCAAGGGTTAGGGTTTTTGTTAGGCTTAGCGTTGGGGTTAGAAGTAAGGGTTACTGTCAGTGTTAGGGTTGTAGGTAGGGTTACGGTTAGGGTTAGCGGTTTAGAATTAGGGTTAGGGATTAGGTGTCACAGTGATGACTAGGAGATAGGGTTAGAATTATGGGATAGGGGCTGTTCTCTGGAAATGGGTTATGCATTAACGTTAGGATAAGAGGTTAAAGTTAGGCGCACGGTGAGGTTTACGTGTTAAGGGGAGAAATAGGAACAGGGTTGAGTGTTATGTTCAGGGTTAGGGTTATCTGTTAAAGGTATTGTTTATGCTTAGCGCACGGGCCCTGTCTGCATTAGGCGGGCGGCGGGAGTTTAGGGGGCTGGGATTGTACCCGGGAACCCACTCTATCATACTCTGGGTATGGGCCCGTGGGTTTCATGCAGGACACAGTGGTAGAGCCTCCTTTCACGCATGGCATGGGAGGATTGCAGGCTTTCTAAACTCTAAGAAAGCAAGAAGTCTGAGAATTAGATTTAGGGTTAGGATTCTGGTTAGGGTTAAGGATGAAGTTTAGTGTTAGGGTGAGGGCTTAGGGTTAGGGATTAGTTTTAGGGTTAAAGGTTACTCTTAGGTTTAACGGTTACACTTTGGTTTAGGGTTGAGGGTTAGGGTTAAGGTGAGGGGTTAAGGTTTGGTACAGGGTTAGGGTTAAGTGTTAGGTTTAGGGTTGAAGATTAGGATTAGGGTTAGGATTAAAGGTTAGCGTGAGTGTTAACGCTTAGTGTTAAGGTTAAGAGTTAGGGTTTAGAGTTAGGGTTAGGGTTAGGGTTAGTTTTAGGGTTAGAGTTATGTGCTATGGTTTGTTGTAGAGGTTAGGGTTAGCTTTACTGGTCACGGTTAGGGTTACGTTTAGGGGGTAGCATTAGGGTTAGGGTTAGGGTTAAGGGATAGGATTAGGGATAAGTGTTGGGCTTAGGGTTAGGGTTTAGTGTTAGGGTTAGCATTAAGGATTAGGGTTAGGGTTAGGGTTAAGGGATAGGATTAGGGATAAGTGTTGGGCTTAGGGTTAGGGTTTAGTGTTAGGGTTAGCATTAAGGATTAGGGTTAGGGTTAGGGTTAAATGCTTGGGTGCAGGTAATGGTTAGGGTCAGGGTTTAGGTTCACGGATAGGGTTAGTGTTAAGGGTTACGGGTAGGTTTTGGGTTCAGGGTTAGTGTTAGCATTAGGGCTTAAGGTTAGGATTAGGCGGTAGGTTAGATTTAGTGTTAGATCTAGGCGTTAGGGTAAGGGCTAGCGTTAGGGTTAAGAGATAGGGCTAGGTTTAATGCTTAGGATTAGGGTTAGGGTTTGGGGTTAAAGTAAGTGTTAGGGGTTAGGTTTAAGGATCCAAGGTTAGGGTTATTTTTAGCTGTAGTGTTAGGGTTAGGGATAAGGGATCCCATTAGCATTAAGGGTCTTCCTTCCTGTAGGGTTAAGGGTTAGGCTTAGAGTTAAAGGTTATGGTTAGGGTCAGTGTTAAGATTTAGGGTGAGGGTTAACGGTTAGGGTAAAGGTTAAGCGTTAGGGTTAGGGATTAGTGATTAGGGTTTTTGGTTAGTGTTAGGGTTATCGGTTAGGAGTTAGTGTTTTATGAAGGGGTATGGTTAGAATTAGGATTCGGGTTAGAGTTAGGGTGAGGTATAGGGGTTAGGTTTAGGGGTTAGTTTTAGGGTAAAAGGATAGGATTAGGGTTACGGGTTGGGCTTAGGTTTAGGGTTAAAGTTTACTGCTAGGGTTAGGGATAGGGTTCAGGGTTAGCTTTAGGGGTTCTGGTTAGGGTTAGGTGTTAGGTTAGTGTCAGGGTTAGGTCTAGTCGTGAGGGTAAGGTTTAGGGTTAGCTTTAAGAACTAGGGTTAGCTTTAATGGTTACGATTAGGATTAGGGTTAAGGGTTAGGGTAAGGCTTAGGGATTAGGGTGAAGGGTTAGGGTCAAGGGTTAGGGTTTTTGTTAGGCATAGCGTTGGGGTTAGAAGTAAGGGTTACTGTCAGTGTTAGGGTTGTAGGTAGGGTTACGGTTAGGGTTAGCGGTTTAGAATTAGGGTTAGGGATTAGGTGTCACAATGATGACTAGGAGATAGGGTTAGAATTATGGGATAGGGGTTGTTCTCAGGAAATGGGTTATGCATTAACGTTAGGATAAGAGGTTAAAGTTAGGCGCACGGTCAGGTTTACGTGTTAAGGGGAGAAATAGGAACAGGGTTGGGTGTTATGTTCAGCGTTAGGGTTATCTGTTAAAGGTATTGTTTATGCTTAGCGCACGGGCCCTGTCTGCATTAGGCGGGCGGGGGGAGTTTAGGGGGCTGGGATTGTACCCGGGAATCCACTCTATCATACTCTGGGTATGGGCCCGTGGGTTTCATGCATGACACAGTGGTAGAGCCTCCTTTCACGCATGGCATGGGAGGATTGCAGGCTTTCTAAACTCTAAGAAAGCAAGAAGTCTGAGAATTAGATTTAGGGTTAGGATTATGGTTAGGGTTAAGGATGAAGTTTAGTGTTAGGGTGAGGGCTTATGGTTAGGGATTAGGGTTAGGGTTAAAGATTACTCTTAGGTTTAACGGTTACACTTTGGTTTAGGGTTGAGGTTTACGGTTAGGGTTAAGATGAGGGGTTAGGGTTTGGTACAGGGTTAGGGTTAAGTGTTAGGTTTAGGGTTGAAGATTAGGATTAGGGTTAGGATTAAAGGTTAGCGTGAGAGTTAACGCTTAGGGTTAAGGTTAAGAGTTAGGGTTTAGGGTTAGGGTTAGGGTTAGTTTTAGGGTTAGAGTTATGTGCTATGGTTTGTGTTAGAGGTTAGGGTTAGGTTTACTGGTCACGGTTAGGGTTACGTTTAGAGGTTAGCATTAGGGTTAGGGTTAGGGTTAGGGTTAAGGGATAGGATTAGGGTTAAGTGTTGGGCTTAGGGTTAGGGTTTAGTGTTAGGATTAGCATTAAGGATTAGGGTTAGGGTCAGGGTTAAATGCTTGGGTGCGGGTAATGGTTAGGGTCAGGGTTAAGGTTCACGGATAGGGTTAGTGTTAAGGGTTACGGGTAGGTTTAGGGTTCAGGGTTAGTGTTAGCATTAGGGCTTAAAGTTAGGATTAGGCGGTAGGTTAGATTTAGGGTTAGATCTTGGCGTTAGGGTAAGGGCTAGCGTTAGGGTTAAGAGATAGGGTTAGGTTTAATGCTTAGGATTAGGGTTAGGGTTTGGGGTTAAAGTAAGTGTTAGGGGTTAGGTTTAAGGATCCAAGGTTAGGGTTATTTTTAGCTGTAGTGTTAGGGTTAGGGATAAGGGATCCCATTAGCATTAAGGGTCTTCCTTACTGTAGGGTTAAGTGTTAGGCTTAGAGTTAAAGGTTAAGGTTAGGGTCAGTGTTAAGAATTAGGGTGAGGGTTAACGGTTAGGGTAAAGGTTAAGCGTTAGGGTTAGGGATTAGTGATTAGGGTTTTTGGTTAGTGTTAGGGTTAGCAGTTAGGAGTTAGTGTTTTATGAAGGGGTATGGTTAGAATTAGGATTGGGGTTAGAGTTAGGGTGAGGTATAGGGGTTAGGTTTAGGGGTTAGTTTTAGGGTAAAAGGATAGGATTAGGGTTACGGGTTGGGCTTAGGTTTAGGGTTAAAGTTTACGGCTAGGGTTAGGGATAGGGTTCAGGGTTATCTTTAGGGGTTCTGGTTAGGGTTAGGTGTTAGGTTAGTGTCAGGGTTAGGTCTAGTCGTGAGGGTAAGGTTTAGGGTTAGCTTTAAGAGCTAGGGTTAGGTTTAATGGTTAGGATTAGGATTAGGGTTAAGGGTTAGGGTAAGGCTTAGGGTTTAGGGTGAAGGGCTAGGGTCAAGGGTTGGGTTTTTGTTAGGCATAGCGTTGGGGTTAGAAGTAAGGGTTACTGTCAGTGTTAGGGTTGTAGGTAGGGTTACGGTTAGGGTTAGCGGTTTAGAATTCGGTGTCACAGTGATGACTAGGAGATAGGGTTAGAATTATGGGATAGGGGTTGTTCTCAGGAAATGGGTTATGCATTAACGTTAGGATAAGAGGTTAAAGTTAGGCGCACGGTGTGGTTTACGTGTTAAGGGGAGAAATAGGAACAGGGTTGGGTGTTGTGTTCAGGGTTAGGCTTATCTGTTAAAGGTATTGTTTATGCTTAGCGCACGGGCCCTGTCTGCATTAGGCGAGCGGGGGGAGTTTAGGGGGCTGGGATTTTACCCGGGAACCCACTCTATCATTCTCTGGGTATGGGCCCATGGGTTTCATGCAGGACACAGTGGTAGAGCCTGCTTTCATGCATGGCATGGGAGGATTGCAGGCTTTCTAAACTCTAAGAAAGCAAGCGAAGTTGGCGGAGTGGCGGTGACTGCTCGGATCTGCGCCCCGGCGAGGAACCGTGGATCCGGACCTGCCACAACGCTAGAGGACCGCTCCCACACAGGAACAGCGGTGTGAATCCACGGAGAATCAGCGTGGGACAAACAGAGCAAGTGAGGTCTGAGGTGAACAGAAATTAAGATCGCGGAACTCTGCGGAAGGCGCGGAACAGACAGTAGCCAGCGGAGCGCAGGCGGCTGCGCCCGCCCCCAGGTGGGGCAGGGGCAGTCTTTAGGAAAAGCGGCTTGCGCTCCTCACTGACCTCCACCCCCAATTGCTTGGAGACCCCCTCGCAAGCCAGAGCAGAATCACCGAGCGAGACGTAGGGCATTGCAGACAGGAGGCTTTTTCGGGAGAATAGCTTGGAACCTGGAAAGTCTCGGCTGAGACAGTGCTTGGCGAGAAGGGACGGACCTGTGCCGGGGGGAGGGGCACGAACAATCCCCGATCAGCGAATTGCGCTGTACCTCTGCGCTACTTTTGTCGGTGTTTCTTCAGCCGGTGGCCCCCGGCGGCTTTGCCCGCCAAACACCCCGGCAGCGGCGGTCCCTGGTCTCTGCCTGCCGGGGAGCCGGTCCCCCTCCGACCCCGGAGCGCTGCGGGCGCCATCTTGAAAGCAAAGGCGGAACCGCTCGGGAGCCATAAGGTGCCCAGCGGCTCTCTCTCCCCGGCGCCCCCCGCTGGTCTCTGGGCCCGCGCCATCTCCGCCGGCCGCACTCGGCGTGAAGGGGCGGAGCTGCGCTAAGACGTAAAATAAACATTGAGTTGCCGCTCCGGAATCAACGGAGCGGGCGTGAAGGGGCGGAGCTGCGCTAAGGCGCAAAAACACAATCATTGAGCCGCTGAACTATATACTTCAGAATTGTGTATCCCTTCGTTTAGTGATGCGCTGTAGTGCTGTGTAGCTCTGTTTTTGTTCTTTTGTGTTTGTGTTTTCGCTGTTTCTGGGTTAGGTCTCTTTGTGTTATTTGTTAGTTTGGTTTTTGTTTTTCCTTTGTTTTGTTTTGTTTTATTTTGCTTCTTTTGTTTTTTTTTTTTTTGTTGTTGTTGTTGTTTTGTTTTTTCTTTTCTCTTTCCTTTTTTTCCCTCTTCTCTTCTCCTTTTCTTTTCTCTTTCTTTTTATTCTCCTTCTGTTCTTTCTTTTCACTTCCCTTTTTTTTTTCTTTTTTTCTTTTTTTCTTTTCTTTTCTTTTTTCTTTTTCCTTATTTCTTCTCTCTTTTTGCCTTCTAACTGGAAACCCACGGTGAGCTTGGGAACGGGCCAGGCCCCTGGCTCTGGTACATACCGGAACCTGAGTAGTCACTCCCAACGCCGGCGATCTGCGGGCGCGCAATAGCCATCTTGGGGCCCACAGCCAAGTCACTGCGGAGCAATAGGGTGCCAAGAGGCTCCCTGGACGGCCCCCTCCCCTGGTCCACAGACCTTATATAGGGTCCCCACCCACGTCTAAACATTGACTACTTCTCCAGAAGTGAGAGTGTGGAGCCTGGTCCCTGGGGACATTGGGCCAAGGCAGACTTTTGCCTGTGGGAGTTGCGGCAAATGGGGCGCTGAGCGAGCGAGGGCACCATCCACTCCCCACAGCTAGTAACTTTCCTGCAGATAGAGACAGAAACCACCCCTATAGAGGAAGAACCAAAGGGAAACAAACAAACAAAGAGAATTTTGGTCCACTACTAGTGTGGACCCTACCTGCCCTCTGAAAGACTACAACACAGTGTCCTAACTCACCAAAGCAGTCTTGGATCACTCCAATCCTCTAGGAATGGACCCATCAGAAGCAGTCCCCCAACTGAAATAGAAAAATTTCTAAACAATTCACAACAGTCTTCCCCTCTTGCCAAAGGAAGCAATATACCTAGACTGCTCCACAGCCTAAGAATAGAGCACAGAGAGTGCTGTTAACCAGACTAAATCTATAAGTAAAGATCCAACGATCAATCTAGATGGGAAGGGCCCAGCGAAAAAACACAGGAAGCACAAAGAATCAAACAGAAAGCTCACCCCCAAAGAGAAATACCGGCTCTCAACCATTTGACACGAACCAGACTCAAAACACCAACATGTCACAGGAAGAATTCCAATTATGGATCATAAACAAGCTGAATAATATACAAGAATCAATGGACAGACAACACAAGGAAAATGCAAAAAAAATACAGGATTTGGAGGAAAAATTCACTAAAGAAATTGAAATATTGAAGAAAAACCAAACTGAACTCCTAGAAATGAAGAATTCACTCAGAGAGCTACAAAACACTGTGGAAAGTCTCAAAAGCAGGGTAGATCAAACAGAGGAAAGAATCTCAGAAATTGAAGACAACTCCTTCCAACTAAATAAGTCAGTCACAGAGATAGATCAAAAAAGTAAGAGAAATGATCTGAGTCTTCAAGAAATGTGGGATTATGTGAAGAAACCTAACTTGAGAGTTATTGGCATTCCTGAGGGCGAAGAAGATAATAAGCAAGGGTTGGACAAGCTATTTGAAGACATAATCGAGGAAAATTTTCCAGGCCTTGCCAATACTCTAGACATACAGATTCAAGAAGCTCAAAGGACCCCTGGGAGATTCATAGCAAATAGGAAAACACCACGCCACGTAGTCATCAGGCTGACCAAAATATCCACTAAAGAGTCCCTTCTCCGAGCTGTAAGGAGAAAGAAACAGGTAACTTACAAAGGAAAACCCATCAGAATTACGCCAGATTTCTCAGCTGAAACCTTACAAGCAAGAAGAGGTTGGGGCCCCATTTTCACGCTTCTGAAACAGAATAATGCCCAGCCTAGAATCTTGTACCCAGCTAAGCTAAGTTTTCTATACGAAGGAGAAAACAAGACATTCTCAGATAAACAAAGGTTGAAGGAATTCACCAAGACAAGACCAGCCCTGCAAGAAGTACTCAAAAGACAGTTACACACGGATCAGCACAAGAAAGATCCACGAATGTAAAACTACTCAAGAGCTAAAGATCAAATTCCAGATACCACAATGGCTCAGGAGAGAAAACATCGCAATGAAGTTCTACCCAACAAGCTGAACAAAAAACCGTCTCACTTATCAGTTTTCTCAATAAATGTGAATGGCTTGAATTCCCCGCTCAAGAGACATAGACTGTCCCAATGGATAAAAAAGCACAAGCCAAGTATCTGCTGTCTCCAAGAAACCCACCTAAAGAGCAAAGATGCATTTAGACTGAAAGTAAAAGGATGGAAATCGGTATTTCATGCAAACGGTAACGAAAAGAAAGCTGGTGTGGCAATCTTAATTTCCAATAACTTAGCTTTCAAACCAACAAAAATAATTAAAGACAAAAATGGCTACTACATACTGGTCAAGGGCACAATTCAACAAGAAGCCATGACTATACTCAATATATATGCACCCAACCTAGGTGCACCTAGATTCATAAAGCAAACCCTACTAGATCTGAACCAGATGATAGATAATAATACTGTAATAGCTGGAGACTTTAACACCCCACTGACAGTACAGGACAGATCCTCTAAACAGAAAATAAACAAAGACATAATGGACCTAAATAGAATGCTAGAACAAATGGGCATGGCTGACATCTATAGGACATTCTACCCAAAGTCCACAGAATATACATTCTTCTCATCAGCTCACAGGACATTCTCTAAGATTGACCATGTCCTAGGACATAAATCATGTCTTCAAAAATTCAAAAAAATAGAAATTATACCATGCATCTTCTCAGATCACAGCGGAATAAAAGTAACAATGATCACAAACAGAAACCCTCACTCTTACTCAAAGTCATGGAAGCTAAATAACCTTCTCCTGAATAATTATTCTATAAAAGAAGAAATCAAGATGGAAATCAAAAATTTCTTTGAATTAAATGACAATGGAGATACAACTTATCAAAATCTATGGGATGCAGCTAAAGCAGTCCTGAGAGGAAAATTCATATCCATAAATGCCTATATCAAAAAGACAGAAAACATGCAAATAGACAACCTAACGAATAGACTCAAAGAGCTGGAGAAAGAAGAACAGAACGATCCCAAACCCAGCAGAAGGCAAGAAATTACTAAGATCAAATCAGAACTAAATGAAAAGGACAACAAAGAAACTATAAGGGAAATTAATAAAACAAAAAGTTGGTTCTTTGAAAAGATAAACAAAATAGACACACCTCTGGCTAGACTAACCAAGAGCACAAAAGTAAAATCTCTAATAACCTCCATTAGGAACATGAAAGGAGAAATCACAACCGATGCTACAGAGATACAAGATATCATCTATGAATTCTACAAAAATCTTTATGCACACAAACTGGAGAACGTGGAGGAAATGGACAAATTTTTAGAGACACATAGTCTTCCCAGGCTCAACCAGGAAGAAATAGAGTACCTGAACAGACCAATATCAAGAACTGAAATCGAAACAGCAATAAAAAACCTTCCCAAAAAGAAAAGCCCTGGTCCAGATGGGTTCACACCTGAATTTTACCATACATACAAAGAAGAACTGGTGCCCATCCTACATAAACTATTCTCCAATATTGAGAAGGATGGAGTTCTCCCCAACACGTTCTACCAAGCCAATATAACATTAATACCAAAACCTGGAAAGGACACAACAAAAATAGAGAACTACAGACCAATTTCCCTCATGAATATAGATGCAAAAATTTTCAATAAAATACTAGCAAATCGAATCCAAGTACTTATCAAAAAAGTAATCCACCACGACCAAGTGGGCTTCATCCCAGAGATGCAGGGGTGGTTCAACATACGTAAATCTATCAATGTAATTCACCACATAAATAGAAGCAAAAACAAAAATCATATGATACTCTCATTAGATGCAGAAAAAGCATTTGACAAAATTCAACACCCTTTTATGATAAAAACGCTTAACAAAATAGGCATTGATGGAACCTACCTAAAAATGATACAAGCCATATATGACAAACCCACAGCCAACATCATACTGAATGGGAAAAAACTGAAAGCACTCCCACTTAGAACTGGAACCAGACAGGGCTGCCCATTGTCTCCATTACTTTTCAACATAGTATTGGAAGTCCTTGCGAGAGCTATCAGGCAAGAGAGCAGGATCAAGGGAGTCCAAATAGGGAAGGAAGAGATCAAACTCTCACTTTTTGCTGATGATATGATGTTATATCTGGAAAACCCCCAGGATTCAACCAAGAGACTCCTGGAATTGATTAACGAATACAGCAAAGTCTCAGGCTACAAAATTAATATACACAAATCAGAGGCATTTATATATGCCAATAACAGTCAATCGGAAAACCAAATTAAAGACTCAATACCCTTCAAAATAGCAACAAAGAAAATAAAATATCTAGGTATATATCTAACTAAAGAGGTAAAGGACCTCTATAAGGAAAACTATGAAACACTCAGAAAAGAAATAGCAGAACTTGCAAATAGATGGAAAAATATACCATGCTCGTGGATCGGAAGAATCAACATTGTTAAAATGTCTATACTACCCAAAGTGATCTACAAATTCAATGCAATCCCTATTAAATTACCAACATCATTCTTTACAGACATAGAGAAAATAATTATACACTTTGTATGGAATCAAAGAAGACCCCGTATAGCAAAAGCAATTTTAAGCAATAAAAACAAAATGGGAGGTATTAATTTGCCAGACCTCAAACTATACTACAAGGCCGTGGTTCTTAAAACAGCCTGGTATTGGCACAAGTGCAGGGACACAGACCAGTGGAACACAACAGAAAATCCAAATATAGAACCATCCTCATATAGTCACCTAATTTTTGACAAAGCGGGAAAGAATATACTCTGGGGACAAGAATCCCTATTCAACAAATGGTGCTGGGAGAATTGGTTAGCCACTTGCAGAAGACTGAAACAGGACCCACAGCTTTCACCTCTCACAAAAATCAAATCACGGTGGATAACAGACTTAAACCTTAGGCGTGATACAATCAGAATTCTAGAAGAAAATGTAGGAAAGACTCTTACAGACATTGGCCTAGGCAAAGAATTTATGAAGAAGACCCCCAAGGCAATCACAGCAGCAACAAAAATAAATGAATGGGACATGATTAAATTAAAAAGCTTCTGCACAGCCAAAGAAACAGTCCAGAGAATAAACAGACCACCTACAGAATGGGAAAAAATTTTTGCATACTACACATCAGATAAAGGACTGATAACAAGAATCTATTTAGAACTCAGGAAAATCAGCAAGAAAAAATCAAGCAACCCTATCAAAAAGTGGGCAAAGGACATGAATAGAAATTTTTCAAAAGAAGATATAAAAATGGCTAACAAACATATGAAAAAGTGTTCAACATCTCTAATCATCAGGGAAATGCAAATCAAAACCACAATGAGATATCACTTAACCCCAGTGAGAATGGCCTTTATCAAAAAAACCCAAAACAACACATGTTGGCGTGGGTGTGGAGAGACAGGAACACTAATTCACTGCTGGTGGGACTGCAAACTAGTGCAACCCCTGTGGAAAGCATTATGGAGGTATCTTAAACAGATTCAAGTAGACCTGCCATTTGACCCAGCAATCCCATTATTGGGCATATACCCAAAGGAAAAAAGGTCATTCTGTAACAAAGGCACGTGTACCCAAATGTTTATAGCAGCACAATTCACAATAGCAAAGATGTGGAAACAACCCAAATGCCCATCAATACATGATTGGATTAGTAAACTGTGGTATATGTATACCATGGAATATTACTCAGCTATAAGGAATGATGAAGATACGACATCTCTATGGTTCTCCTGGAGAGAGTTGGAACCCATTATATTAAGTGAAGTATCCCAAGAATGGAAAAACAAGCATCACATGTACTCACCAGAAAATTGGTTTCCCTGATCATCACCTAAATACAAATCTGGGAATGACACCAATTGGACATCAGACTGAGGTGGGGGTGGGGGAGGGGATGGGGGTATGCCTACACAATGAGTGCATTGCGCACCGTTTGGGGAGTGGTAACACTTGAAGGTGCTGACTCGGAAAAGAGGGGGTGGGGAAAAAATATGAAACTATTGTTTTTAACTTGCACTGTTCACTTAATAATTTATCATGAATATTTCCCATATTATTTCATATTATTGTACAAGAAATAATGTATACATTATGAGGACATACTGTATATAACAAGATATACTGTTAGACTCTTTGATTCTGTAAAATTAAATTGAAAAAAAAAATAAAAAAAAAAAAGAAAGCAAGAAGTCTGAGAATTAGATTTAGGGTTAGGATTATGGTTAGGGTTAAGGATGAAGTTTAGTGTTAGGGTGAGGGCTTAGGGTTAGGGATCACGGTTAGGGTTAAAGGTTACTCTTAGGTTTAACGGTTACACTTTGGTTTAGGGTTGAGGTTTACGGTTAGGGTTAAGATGAGGGGTTAGGGTTTGGTACAGGTTTAGGGTTAAGTGTTAGGTTTAGGGTTGAAGATTAGGATTAGGGTTAGGATTAAAGGTTAGCGTGAGAGTTAACGCTTAGGGTTAAGGTTAAGAGTTAGGGTTTAGGGTTAGGGTTAGGGTTAGGGTTAGTTTTAGGGTTAGAGTTATGTGCTATGGTTTGTGTTAGAGGTTAGGGTTAGGTTTACTGGTCACGGTTAGAGTTACGTTTAGGGGGTAGCATTAGGGTTAGGGTTAGGGTTAAGGGATAGGATTAGGGTTAAGTGTTGGGCTTAGGGTTAGGGTTTAGTGTTAAGGTTAGCATTAAGGATTAGGGTTAGGGTCAGGGTTAAATGCTTGGGTGCGGGTAATGGTTAGGGTCAGGGTTAAGGTTCACGGATAGGGTTAGTGATAAGGGTTACGGGTAGGTTGAGGGTTCAGGGTTAGTGTTAGCTTTAGGGCTTAAGGTTAGGATTAGGCGGTAGGTTAGATTTAGGGTTAGATCTAGGCGTTAGGGTAAGGGCTAGCGTTAGGGTTAAGAGATAGGGTTAGGTTTAATGCTTAGGATTAGGGTTAGGGTTTGGGGTTAAAGTAAGTGTTAGGGGTTAGGTTTAAGGATCCAAGGTTAGAGTTATTTTTAGCTGTAGTGTTAGGGTTAGGGATAAGGGATCCCATTAGCATTAAGGGTCTTCCTTACTGTAGGGTTAAGGGTTAGGCTTAGAGTTAAAGGTTAAGGTTAAGGTCAGTGTTAAGATTTAGGGTGAGGGTTAACGGTTAGGGTAAAGGTTAAGCGTTAGGGTTAGGGATTAGTGATTAGGGTTTTTGGTTAGTGTTAGGGTTAGCGGTTAGGAGTTAGTGTTTTATGAAGGGGTATGGTTAGAATTAGGATTAGGGTTAGAGTTAGAGTGAGGTACAGGTGTTAGGCTTAGGGGTTAGTTTTAGGGTAAAAGGATAGGATTAGGGTTACGGGTTGGGCTTAAGTTTAGGGTTAAAGTTTACTGCTGGGGTTAGGTATAGGGTTCAGGGTTAGCTTTAGGGGCTCTGGTTAGGGTTAGGTGTTAGGTTAGTGTCAGGGTTAGGTCTAGTCGTGAGGGTAAGGTTTAGGGTTAGCTTTAAGAGCTAGGGTTATGTTTAATGGTTAGGATTAGGATTAGGTTTAAGGGTAAGGGTAAGGCTTAGGGGTTAGGGTGAAGGGTTAGGTTCAAGGATTAGGGTTTTTGTTAGGCATAGCGTTGGGGTTAGAAGTAAGGGTTACTGTCAGTGTTAGGGTTGGAGGTAGGGTTACGGTTAGGGTTAGCGGTTTAGAATTAGGGTTAGGGATTAGGTGTCACAGTGATGACTAGGAGATAGGGTTAGAATTATGGGATAGGGGCTGTTCTCAGGAAATGTGTTATGCATTAACGTTAGGATAAGAGGTTAAAGTTAGGCGCACGGTGAGGTTTACGTGTTAAGGGGAGAAATAGGAACAGGGTTGGGTGTTATGTTCAGGGTTAGGGTTATCTGTTAAAGGTATTGTTTATGCTTAGCGCACGGGCCCTGTCTGCATTAGGCGGGCGGGGGGAGTTTAGGGGGCTGGGATTGTACCCGGGAACCCACTCTATCATACTCTGGGTATGGGCCCGTGGGTTTCATGCAGGACACAGTGGTAGAGCCTCCTTTCAGGCATGGCATGGGAGGATTGCAGGCTTTCTAAACCCTAAGGAAGCGAGAAGTCTGAGAATTAGATTTAGGGTTAGGATTATGGTTAGGGTTAAGGATGAAGTTTAGTGTTAGGGTGAGGGCTTAGGGTTAGGGATTAGGGTTAGGGTTAAAGTTTACTCTTAGGTTTAACGGTTACACTTTGGTTTAGGGTTGAGGTTTAAGGTTAGGGTTAAGATGAGGGGTTAGGGTTTGGTACAGGGTTAGGGTTAAGTGTTAGGTTTAGGGTTGAAGATTAGGATTAGGGTTAGGATTAAAGGTTAGCGTGAGAGTTAACGCTTAGGGTTAAGGTTAAGAGTTTGGGTTTTGGGTTAGGGTTAGGGTTAGGGTTAGTTTTAGGGTTAGAGTTATGTGCTATGGTTTGTTGTAGAGGTTAGGGTTAGGTTTAATGGTCACGGTTAGGGTTACGTTTAGGGGGTAGCATTAGGGTTAGGGTTAGGGTTAAGGGATAGGATTAGGGATAAGTGTTGGGCTTAGGGTTAGGGTTTAGTGTTAGGGTTAGCATTAAGGATTAGGTTCAGGGTCAGAGTTAAATGTTTGGGTCCGGTAAATGGTTAGGGTCAGGGTTAAGGCTCACGGATAGGGTTAGTGTTAAGGGTTACGGGGAGGTTTAGGGTTCAGGGTTAGAGTTAGCATTAGGGCTTAAGGTTAAGATTCGGCGGTAGGTTAGATTTAGGGTTAGATCTAGGCGTTAGGGTAAGGGTAAGCGTTAGGGTTAAGAGATAGGTTTAGGTTTAATGCTTAGGATTAGGGTTAGGGTTTGTGGTTAAGGTAAGTGTTAGGGGTTAGTTTTAAGGATCAAAGGTTAGGGTTATTTTTAGCTGTAGTGTTAGGGTTAGGGATAAGGGATCCCATTAGCATTAAGGGTGTTCCTTACTGTAGGGTTAAGGGTTAGGCTTAGAGTTAAAGGTTAAGGTTAGGGTCAGTGTTAAGATTTAGGGTGAGGGTTAACGGTCAGGGTAAAGGTTAAGCGTTAGGGTTAGGGATTAGTGATTAGGGTTTTTGGTTAGTGTTAGGGTTAGCGGTTAGGAGTTAGTGTTTTATGAAGGGGTATGGTTAGAATTTGGATTGGGTTTAGAGTTAGGGTGAGGTATAGGGGTTAGGTTTAGGGGTTAGTTTTAGGGTAAAAGGATAGGATTAGGCTTACGGGTTGGGCTTAGGTTTAGGGTGAAAGTTTACTGCTAGGGTTAGGGATAGGGTTCAGGGTTAGCTTTAGGGGTTCTGGTTAGGGTTAGGTGTTAGGTTAGTGTCAGGGTTAGGTCTAGTCGTGAGGGTAAGGTTTAGGGTTAGCTTTAAGAGCTAGGGTTAGGTTTAATGGTTAGGATTAGGATTAGGGTTAAGGGTTAGGGTAAGGCTTAGGGGTTAGGGTGAAGGGTTAGGGTCAAGGGTTAGGGTCAAGGGTTAGGGTTTTTGTTAGGCATAGCGTTGGGGTTAGAAGTAAGGGTTACTGTCAGTGTTAGGGTTGTAGGTAGGGTTAGGGTTAGGGTTAGCGGTTTAGAATTAGGGTTAGGGATTAGGTGTCACAGTGATGACTAGGAGATAGGGTTAGAATTATGGGATAGGGGCTGTTCTCCGGAAATGTGTTATGCATTAACGTTAGGATAAGAGGTTAAAGTTAGGCGCACGGTGAGGTTTACGTGTTAAGGGGAGAAATAGGAACAGGGTTGGGTGTTATGTTCAGGGTTAGGGTTATCTGTTAAAGGTATTGTTTATGCTTAGCGCACGGGCCCTGTCTGCATTAGGCGGGCGGGGGGAGTTTAGGGGGCTGGGATTGTACCCGGGAACCCACTCTATCATACTCTGGGTATGGGCCCGTGGGTTTCATGCAGGACACAGTGGTAGAGCCTCCTTTCACGCATGGCATGGGAGGATTGCAGGCTTTCTAAACTCTAAGGAAGCGAGAAGTCTGAGAATTAGATTTAGGGTTAGGATTCTGGTTAGGGTTAAGGATGAAGTTTAGTGTTAGGGTGAGGGCTTAGGGTTAGGGATTACGGATAGGGTTAAAGGTTACTCTTAGGTTTAACGGTTACACTTTGGTTTAGGGTTGAGGTTTACGGTTAGGGTTAAGATGAGGGGTTAGGGTTTGGTACAGGGTTAGGGTTAAGTGTTAGGTTTAGGGTTGAAGATTAGGATTAGGGTTAGGATTAAAGGTTAGCGTGAGAGTTAACGCTTAGTGTTAAGGTTAAGAGTTAGGGTTTAGGGTTAGGGTTAGGGTTAGGGTTAGTTTTAGGGTTAGAGTTATGGGCTATGGTTTGTTGTAGAGGTTAGGATTAGGTTTACTGGTCACGGTTACGGTTACGTTTAGGGGGTAGCATTAGGGTTAGGGTTAGGGTTAAGGGATAGGATTAGGGATAAGTGTTGGGCTTAGGGTTAGGGTTTAGTGTTAGGGTTAGCATTAAGGATTAGGTTTAGGGTCAGGGTTAAATGTTTGGGTCCGGTAAATGGTTAGGGTCAGGGTTAAGGTTCACGGATAGGGTTAGTGTTAAGGGTTACGGGTAGGTTTAGGGTTCAGGGTTAGAGTTAGCATTAGGGTTTAAGGTTAAGATTAGGCGGTAGGTTAGATTTAGGGTTAGATCTAGGCGTTAGGGTAAGGGCTAGCGTTAGGGTTAAGAGATAGGGTTAGGTTTAATGCTTAGGATTAGGGTTAGGGTTTGGGGTTAAAGTAAGTGTTAGGGGTTAGGTTTAAGGATCCAAGGTTAGGGTTATTTTTAGCTGTAGTGTTAGGGTTAGGGATAAGGGATCCCATTAGCATTAAGGGTCTTCCTTACTGTAGGGTTAAGGGTTAGGCTTAGAGTTAAAGGTTAAGGTTAGGGTCAGTGTTAAGATTTAGGGTGAGGGTTAACGGTTAGGGTAAAGGTTAAGCGTTAGGGTTAGGGATTAGTGATAAGGGTTTTTGGTTAGTGTTAGGGTTAGCGGTTAGGAGTTAGTGTTTTATGAAGGGGTATGGTTAGAATTAGGATTGGGGTTAGAGTTAGGGTGAGGTATAGGGGTTAAGTTTAGGGGTTAGTTTTAGGGTAAAAGGATAGGATTAGGGTTACGGGTTGGGCTTAGGTTTAGGGTTAAAGTTTACTGCTAGGGTTAGGGATAGGGTTCAGGGTTAGCTTTAGGGGTTCTGGTTAGAGGTAGGTTTAGGTTAGTGTCAGGGTTAGGTCTAGTCGTGAGGGTAAGGTTTAGGGTTAGCTTTAAGAGCTAGGGTTAGGTTTAATGGTTAGGATTAGGATTAGGGTTAAGGGTTAGGGTAAGGCTTAGGGGTTAGGGTGAAGGGTTAGGGTCAACGGTTAGGGTTTTTGTTAGGCATAGCGTTGGGGTTAGAAGTAAGGGTTACTGTCAGTGTTAGGGTTGTAGGTAGGGTTACGGTTAGGGTTAGCTGTTTAGAATTAGGTGTCACAGTGATGACTAGGAGATAGGGTTAGAATTATGGGATAGGGGTTGTTCTCAGGAAATGGGTTATGCATTAACGTTAGGATAAGAGGTTAAAGTTAGGCGCACGGTGAGGTTTACGTGTTAAGGGGAGAAATAGGAACAGGGTTGGGTGTTATGTTCAGGGTTAGGGTTATCTGTTAAAGGTATTGTTTATGCTTAGCGCACGGGCCCTGTCTGCATTAGGCGGGCGGGGGGAGTTTAGAGGGCAGGGATTGTACCCGGGAACCCACTCTATCATACTCTGGGTATGGGCCCGTGGGTTTCATGCAGGACACAGTGGTAGAGCCTCCTTTCACGCATGGCATGGGAGGATTGCAGGCTTTCTAAACTCTAAGAAAGCAAGAAGTCTGAGAATGAGATTTGGGGTTAGGATTCTGGTTAGGGTTAAGGATGAAGTTTAGTGTTAGGGTGAGGGCTTCGTGTTAGGGATTAGGGTTAGGGTTAAAGGTTACTCTTAGGTTTAACGGTTACACTTTGGTTTAGGGTTGAGGTTTACGGTTAGGGTTAAGATGAGGGGTTAGGGTTTGGTACAGGGTTAGGGTTAAGTGTTAGGTTTAGGGTTGAAGACTAGGATTAGGGTTAGGATTAATGGTTAGCGTGAGAGTTAACGCTTAGGGTTAAGGTTATGAGTTAGGGTTTAGGTTTAGGGTTAGTGTTAGTTTTATGGTTAGAGTTATGTGCTATGCTTTGTGTTAAAGGTTAGGGTTAGGTTTACTGGTCACGGTTAGGGTTACGTTTAGGGGTTAGCATTAGGGTTAGGGTTAGGGTTAAGGGATAGGATTAGGGTTAAGTGTTGGGCTTAGGGTTAGGGTTTAGTGTTAAGGTTAGCATTAAGGATTAGTGTTAGGGTCAGGGTTAAATGCTTGGATGCGGGTAATGGTTAGGGTCAGGGTTAAGGTTCACGGATAGGGTTAGTGTTAAGGGTTACGGGTAGGTTTAGTGTTCAGGGTTAGTGTTAGCATTAGGGCTTAAGGTTAGGATTAGGCGGCAGGTTAGATTTAGGGTTAGATCTAGGCGTTAGGGTAAGGGCTAGCATTAGGGTTAAGAGATAGGGTTAGGTTTAATGCTTAGGATTAGGGTTAGGGTTTGGGGTTAAAGTAAGTGTTAGGGGTAATGTTTAAGGATCCAAGGTTAGGGTTATTTTTACCTGTAGTGTTAGGGTTAGGGATAAGGGATCCCATTAGCATTAAGGGTCTTCTTTACTGTAGGGTTAAGGGTTACGCTTAGAGTTAAAGTTTAAGGTTAGGGTCAGTGTTAAGATTTAGGGTGAGGGTTAACGGTCAGGGTAAAGGTTAAGCGTTAGGGTTAGGGATTAGTGATTAGGGTTTTTGGTTAGTGTTATGGTTAGCGGTTAGGAGTTAGTGTTTTATGAAGGGGTATGCTTAGAATTAGGATTGGGGTTAGAGTTAGGGTGAGGTATAGGGGTTAGGTTTAGGGGTTAGTTTTAGGGTAAAAGGATAGGATTAGGGTTACGGGTTGGGATTAGGTTTAGGGTTAAAGTTTACTGCTAGGGTTAGGGATAGGGTTCAGGGTTAGCTTTAGGGTTACTGGTTAGGGTTAGGTGTTAGGTTAGTGTCAGGGTTAGGTCTAGTCGTGAGGGTAAGGTTTAGGGTTAGCTTTAAGAGCTAGTGTTAGGTTTAATGGTTAGGATTAGGATTAGGGTTAAGGGTTAGGGTAATGCTTAGGGGTTAGGGTGAATGGTTAGGGTCAAGGGTTACGGTTTTTGTTAGGCATAGCGTTGGGTTTAGAAGTAAGGGTTACTGTCAGTGTTACGGTTGTAGGTAGGGTTACGGTTATGGTTAGCGGTTTAGAATTAGGGTTAGGGATTAGTTGTCACAGTGATGACTAGGAGATAGGGTTAGAATTATGGGATGGGGTTGTTCTCAGGAAATGGGTTATGCATTAACGTTAGGATAAGAGGTTAAAGTTAGGCGCACGGTGAGGTTTACATGTTAGTGGGAGAAATAGGAACAGGGTTGGGTGTTATGTTCAGGGTTAGGGTTATCTGTTAAAGGTATTGTTTATGCTTAGCGCACGGGCCCTGTCTGCATTAGGCGGGCGGGGGGAGTTTAGAGGGCAGGGATTGTACCCGGGAACCCACTCTATCATACTCTGGGTATGGGCCCATGGGTTTCATGCAGGACACAGTGGTAGAGCCTCCTTTCACGCATGGCATGGGAGGATTGCAGGCTTTCTAAACTCTAAGAAAGCAAGAAGTCTGAGAATTAGATTTAGGGTTAGGATTCTGGTTAGGGTTAAGGATGAAGTTTAGTGTTAGGGTGAGGCCTTAGTGTTAGGGATTAGGGTTAGGGTTAAAGGTTACTCTTAGGTTTAACGGTTACACTTTGGTTTAGGGTTGAGGTTTACGGTTAGGGTTAAGATGAGGGGTTAGGGTTTGGTACAGGGTTAGGGTTAAGTGTTAGGTTTAGGGTTGAAGACTAGGATTAGGGTTAGGATTAATGGTTAGCGTGAGAGTTAACGCTTAGGGTTAAGGTTATGAGTTAGGGTTTAGGGTTAGTGTTAGGGTTAGTTTTATGGTTAGAGTTATGTGCTATGCTTTGTGTTAGAGGTTAGGGTTAGGTTTACTGGTCACGGTTAGGGTTATGTTTAGCGGTTAGCATTAGTTTCAGGGTTAGGGTTAAGGGATAGGATTAGGGTTAAGTGTTGGGCTTAGTGTTAGGGCTTAGTGTTAGGGTTATCATTAAGGATTAGGTTAAGGTTAGGGTCAGTGTTAAGATTTAGGGTGAGGGTTAACGGTTAGCGTAAAGGTTAAGCGTTAGGGTTAGGGATTAGTGATTAGGGTTTTTGGTTAGTGTTAGGGTTAGCGGTTAGGAGTTAGTGTTTTATGAAGGGGTATGGTTAGAATTAGGATTGGGTTTAGAGTTAGAGTGAGGTATAGGGGTTAGGTTTAGGGGTTAGTTTTAGGGTAAAAGGATAGGATTAGGGTTACGGGTTGGGCTTAGGTTTAGGGTTAAAGTTTACTGCTAGGGTTAGGGATAGGGTTCAGGGTTAGCTTTAGGGGTTCTAGTTAGGGTTAGGTGTTAGGTTAGTGTCAGGGTTAGGTCTAGTCGTGAGGGTAAGGTTTAGGGTTAGCTTTAAGAGCTAGGGTTAGGTTTAATGGTTAGGATTAGGATTAGGGTTAAGGGTTAGGGTAAGGCTTAGGGGTTAGTGTCAAGGGTTAGGGTTTTTGTTAGGCATAGCGTTGGGGTTAGAAGGAAGGGTTACTGTCAGTGTTAGGGTTGTAGGTAGGGTTACGGTTAGGGTTAGCGGTTTAGAATTAGGGTTAGGGATTAGGTGTCACAGTGATGACTAGGAGATAGGGTTAGAATTATGGGATGAGGTTGTTCTCAGGAAATGGGTTATGCATTAACGTTAGGATAAGAGGTTAAAGTTAGGCGCACGGTGAGGTTTACGTGTTAAGGGGAGAAATAGGAACAGGGTTGGGTGTTATGTTCAGGGTTAGGGTTATCTGTTAAAGGTATTGTTTATGCTTAGCGCACGGGCCCTGTCTGCATTAGGCGGGCGGGGGGAGTTTAGGGGGCTGGGATTGTACCCGGGAACCCACTCTATCATACTCTGGGTATGGGCCCGTGGGTTTCATGCAGGACACAGTGGTAGAGCCTCCTTTCACGCATGGCATGGGAGGATTACAGGCTTTCTAAACTCTAATAAAGCAAGAAGTCTGAGAATTAGATTTAGGGTTAGGATTCTGGTTAGGGTTAAGGATGAAGTTTAGTGTTAGGGTGAGGGCTTAGGTTTAGGGAATAGGGTTAGGGTTAAAGGTTACTCTTAGGTTTAACGGTTACACTTTGGTTTAGGGTTGAGGTTTATGGTTAGGGTTAAGATGAGGGGTTAGGGTTTGGTACAGGGTTAGGGTTAAGTGTTAGGTTTAGGGTTGAAGATTAGGATTAGGGTTAGGATTAAAGCTTAGCGTGAGAGTTAACGCTTAGGGTTAATGTTAAGAGTTAGGGTTTAGGGTTAGGTTTAGGGTTAGTTTTAGGGTTAGAGTTATGTGCTATGGTTTGTGTTAGAGGTTAGGGTTAGGTTTACTGGTCACGGTTAGGGTTACGTTTAGGGGTTAGCATTAGGGTTAGGGTTAGGGTTAGGGTTAAGGGATAGGATTAGGGTTAAGTGTTGGGCTTAGGGTTAGGGTTTAGTGTTAAGGTTAGCATTAAGGATTAGGGTTAGGGTCAGGGTTAAATGCTTGGGTGCGGGTAATGGTTAGGTTCAGGGTTAAGGTTCACGGTTAGGGTTAGTGTTAATGGTTACTGGTAGGTTTAGGATTCAGGGTTAGTGTTAACATTAGGGCTTAAGGTTAGGATTAGGCGGTACGTTAGATTTAGGGTTAGATCTACGCGTTAGGGTAAGGGCTAGCGTTAGGGTTAAGAGATAGGGTTAGGTTTAATGCTTAGGATTAGGGTTAGGGTTTGGGGTCAAAGTAAGTGTTAGGGGTTAGGTTTAAGGATCAAAGGTTAGGGTTATTTTTAGCTGTAGTGTTAGGGTTATGGATAAGGGATCCCATTAGCATTAAGGGTCTTCCTTACTGTAGGGTTAAGGGTTAGGCTTAGAGTTAAAGGTTAATGTTAGGGTCAGGGTTAAGATTTAGGGTGAGGGTTAACGGTTAGGGTAAAAGTTAAGCGTTAGGGTTAGGGATTAGTGATTAGGGTTTTTGGTTAGTGTTAGGGTTAGCGGTTAGGTGTTAGTGTTTAATGAAGGGGTATGGTTAGAATTAGGATTGGGGTTAGAGTTACGGGTGAGGTATGGGGGTTAGGTTTAGTGGTTAGTTTTAGGGTAAAAGGATAGGATTAGGGTTACCAGTTGGGCTTAGGTTTAGGGTTAAAGTTTACTGCTAGGGTTAGGGATAGGGTTCAGGGTTAGCTTTAGGGGTTCTGGTTAGGGTTAGGTGTTAGGTTAGTGTCAGGGTTAGGTCTAGTCGTGAGGGTAAGGTTTAGGGTTAGCTTTAAGAGCTAGGGTTAGGTTTAATGGTTAGGATTAGGATTAGGGTTAAGGGTTAGGGTAAGGCTTAGGGGTTAGGGTGAAGGGTTAGGGTCAAGGGTTAGGGTTTTTGTTAGGCATAGCGTTGGGGTTAGAAGTAAGGGTTACTGTCAGTGTTAGGGTTTTAGGTAGGGTTACGGTTAGGGTTAGCGGTTTAGAATTAGGGTTAGGGATTAGGTGTCACAGTGATGACTAGGAGATAGGGTTAGAATTATGGGATAGGGGTTGTTCTCAGGAAATGGGTTATGCATTAACGTTAGGATAAGAGGTTAACGTTAGGCGCACGGTGAGTTTTACGTGTTAAGGGGAGAAATAGGAACAGGGTTGGGTGTTATGTTCAGGGTTAGGGTTAACTGTTAAACGTATTGTTTATGCTTAGCACACGGGCCCTGTCTGCATTAGGCGGGTGGGGGGAGTTTAGGGGGCTGGGATTGTACCCGGGAACCCACTCTATCATACTCTGGGTATGGGCCCGTGGGTTTCATGCAGGACACAGTGGTAGAGCCTCCTTTCACGCATGGCATGGGAGGATTGCAGGCTTTCTAAACTCTAAGAAAGCAAGAAGTCTGAGAATGAGATTTAGGGTTAGGATTATGGTTAGGGTTAAGGATGAAGTTTAGTGTTAGGGTGAGGGCTTAGGGTTAGGGATTAGGGTTAAGGTTAAAGGATACTCTTAGGTTTAACGGTTACACTTTGGTTTAGGGTTGAGGTTTACGGTTAGGGTTAAGATGAGGGGTTAGGGTTTGGTACAGGGTTAGGGTTAAGTGTTAGGTCTAGGGTTGAAGAAAAGGATTAGGGTTAGGATTAAAGGTTAGCGTGAGAGTTAACGCTTAGGGTTAAGGTTAAGAGTTAGGGTTTAGGGTTAGGGTTAGGGTTAGTTTTAGGGTTAGAGTTATGTGCTATGGTTGGTGTTAGAGATTAGGGTTAGGTTTACTGGTCATGGTTAGGGTTACCTTTAGGGGTTAGCATTAGGGTTAGGGTTAGGGTTAGGGTTAAGGGATAGGATTAGGGTTAAGTGTTGGGCTTAGGGTTAGGGTTTAGTGTTAATGTTAGCATTAAGGATTAGGGTTAGGGTCAGGGTTAAATGCTTGGGTGAGGGTAATGGTTAAGGTCAGGGTTTAGGTTCACGGATAGGGTTAGTGTTAAGGGTTACGGGTAGGTTTAAGGTTCAGGGTTAGTGTTAGCATTAGGGCTTTAGGTTAGGATTAGGCGGTAGGTTAGATTTAGGGTTAGATCTAGGCGTTAGTGTAAGGGCTAGCGTTAGGGTTAAGAGATAGGGTTAGGTTTAATGCTTAGGATTAGGGTTAGGGTTTGGGGTTAAAGTAAGTGTTAGGGGTTAGGTTTAAGGATCCAAGGTTAGGGTTATTTTTAGCTGTAGTGTTAGGGTTAGGGATAAGGGATCCCATTAGCATTAAGGGTCTTCCTTACTGTAGGGTTAAGGGTTAGGCTTAGAGTTAAAGTTTAAGGTTAGGGTCAGTGTTAAGATTTAGGGTGAGGTTTAACGGTTAGGGTAAAGGTTAAGCGTTAGGGTTAGGGATTAGTGATTAGGGTTTTTGGTTAGTGTTAGGGTTAGCGGTTAGGAGTTAGTGTTTTATGAAGGGGTATGGTTAGAATTAGGATTGGGGTTAGAGTTAGGGTGAGGTATGGGGGTTAGGTTTAGGGGTTAGTTTTAGGGTAAAAGGATAGGATTAGGGTAAAGTGTTGGGCTTAGGTTTAGGGTTAAAGTTTACTGCTAGGGTTAGGGATAGGGTTCAGGGTTAGCTTCAGGGGTTCTGGTTAGGGTTAGGTGTTAGGTTAGTGTCAGGGTTAGGTGTAGTCGTGAGGGTAATGTTTAGGGTTAGCTTTAAGAGCTAGGGTTAGGTTTAATGGTTAGGATTAGAATTAGGGTTAAGGGTTAGGGTAAGGCTTAGGGGTTAGGGTGAAGGGTTAGGGTCAAGGGTTAGGGTTTTTGTTAGGCATAGCGTTGGGGTTAGAAGTAAGGGTTACTGTCAGTGTTAGGGTTTTAGGTAGGGTTACGGTTAGGGTTAGCGGTTTAGAATTAGGGTTAGGGATTAGGTGTCACAGTGATGACTAGGAGATAGGGTTAGAATTATGGGATAGGGGTTGTTCTCAGGAAATGGGTTATGCATTAACGTTAGGATAAGAGGTTAACGTTAGGCGCACGGTGAGGTTTACGTGTTAAGGGGAGAAATAGGAACAGGGTTGGGTGTTATGTTCAGGGTTAGGGTTAACTGTTAAACGTATTGTTTATGCTTAGCACACGGGCCCTGTCTGCATTAGGCGGGTGGGGGGAGTTTAGGGGGCTGGGATTGTACCCGGGAACCCACTCTATCATACTCTGGGTATGGGCCCGTGGGTTTCATGCAGGACACAGTGGTAGAGCCTCCTTTCACGCATGGCATGGGAGGATTGCAGGCTTTCTAAACTCTAAGGAAGCAAGAAGTCTGAGAATTAGATTTAGGGTGAGGATTCTGGTTAAGGTTAAGGATGAAGTTTAATGTTAGGGTGAGGGCTTAGGGTTAGGGATTAGGGTTAGGGTTAAAGGTTACTCTTAGGTTTAACGGTTACACTTTGGTTTAGGGTTGAGGTTTACGGTTAGGGTTAAGATGAGGGGTTAGGGTTTGGTACAGGGTTAGGGTTAAGTGTTAGGTTTAGGGTTGAAGATTAGGATTAGGGTTGGGATTAAAGGTTAGCGTGAGAGTTAACGCTTAGAGTTAAGGTTAAGAGTTAGGGTTTAGGGTTAGGGTTAGGGTTAGGGTTAGTTTTAGGGTTAGAGTTATGTTCTATGGTTTGTGTTAGAGTTTAGGCTTAGGTTTACTGGTCACGGTTAGGGTTACGTTTAGGGGGTGGCATTAGTGTTAGGGTTAGGGTTAAGGGATAGGATTAGGGTTAAGTCTTGGGCTTAGGGTTAGGGTTTAGTGTTAGGGTTAGCATTAAGGATTAGGGTTAGGGTCAGGGTTAAATGCTTGGGTGCGGGTAATGGTTAGAGTCAGGGTTAAGGTTCACAGATAGGGTTAGTGTTAAGGGTTACGGGTAGGTTTAGGCTTCAGGGTTAGTGTTAGCATTAGGGCTTAAGGTTAGGATTAGGCGGTAGGTTAGATTTAGGGTTAGATCTAGGCGTTAGGGTAAGGGCTAGCGTTAGGGTTAAGAGATAGGGTTAGGTTTAATGCTTAGGATTAGCGTTAGGGTTTGGGGTTAAAGTAAGTGTTAGGGGTTAGGTTTAAGGATCCAAGGTTAGGGTTATTTTTAGCTGTAGTGTTAGGGTTAGGGATAAGGGATCCCATTAGCATTAAGGGTCTTCCTTACTGTAGGGTTAAGGGTTAGGCTTAGAGTTAAAGGTTAAGGTTAGGGTCAGTGTTAAGATTTAGGGTGAGGGTTAACGGTTAGGGTAAAGGTTAAGCGTTAGGGTTAGGGATTAGTGATTAGGGTTTTTGGTTAGTGTTAGGGTTAGCGGTTAGGAGTTAGTGTTTTATGAAGGGGTATGGTTAGAATTAGGATTGGGGTTAGAGTTAGGGTGAGGTATAGGGGTTAGGTTTAGGGGTTAGTTTTAGGGTAAAAGGATAGGATTAGGGTTACGGGTTGGGCTTAGGTTTAGGGTGAAAGTTTACTGCTAGGGTTAGGGATAGGGTTCAGGGTTAGCTTGAGGGGTTCTGTTTAGGGTTAGGTGTTAGGTTAGTGTCAGGGTTAGGTCTAGTCGTGAGGGTAAGGTTTAGGGTTAGCTTTAAGAGCTAGGGTTAGGTTTAATGGTTAGGATTAGGATTAGGGTTAAGGGTTAGGGTAAGGCTTAGGGGTTAGGGTGAAGGGTTAGGGTCAAGGGTTAGGGTTTTTGTTAGGCATAGCGTTGGGGTTAGAAGTAAGGGTTACTGTCAGTGTTAGGGTTGTAGGTAGGGTTACGGTTAGGGTTAGCGGTTTAGAATTAGGGTTAGGGATTAGGTGTCACAGTGATGACTAGGAGATAGGGTTAGAATTATGGGATGAGGTTGTTCTCAGGAAATGGGTTATGCATTAACGTTAGGATAAGAGGTTAAAGTTAGGCGCACGGTGAGGTTTACGTGTTAAGGGGAGAAATAGGAACAGGGTTGGGTGTTATGTTCAGGGTTAGGGTTATCTGTTAAAGGTATTGTTTATGCTTAGCGCACGGGCCCTGTCTGCATTAGGCGGGCGGGGGGAGTTTAGGGGGCTGGGATTGTACCCGGGAACCCACTCTATCATACTCTGGGTATGGGCCCGTGGGTTTCATGCAGGACACAGTGGTAGAGCCTCCTTTCACGCATGGCATGGGAGGATTGCAGGCTTTCTAAACTCTAAGAAAGCAAGAAGTCTGAGAATTAGATTTAGGGGTAGGATTCTGGTTAGGGTTAAGGATGAAGTTTAGTGTTAGGGTGAGGGCTTCGTGTTAGGGATTAGGGTTAGGGTTAAAGGTTACTCTTAGGTTTAACGGTTACACTTTGGTTTAGGGTTGAGGTTTACGGTTAGGGTTAAGATGAGGGGTTAGGGTTTGGTACAGGGTTAGGGTTAAGTGTTAGGTTTAGGGTTGAAGATTAGGATTAGGGTTAGGATTAATGGTTAGCGTGAGAGTTAACGCTTAGGGTTAAGGTTAAGAGTTAGGGTTTAGGGTTAGGGTTAGGGTTAGGGTTAGTTTTAGGGTTAGAGTTATGTGCTATGGTTTGTGTTAGAGGTTAGGGTTAGGTTTACTGGTCACGGTTAGGGTTACGTTTAGTGGGTAGCATTAGGGTTAGGGTTAGGGTTAAGGGATAGGATTAGGGTTAAGTGTTGGCCTTAGGGTTAGGCTTTAGTGTTAGGTTTATCATTAAGGATTAGGATTAGAATCAGGGTTAAATGCTTGGGTGCGGTAATGGTTAGGGTCAGGGTTAAGGTTCACGGATAGGGTTAGTGTTAAGGGTTACGGGTAGGTTTAGGGTTCAGGGTTAGTGTTAGCATTAGGGCTTAAGGTTAGGATTAGGCGGTAGGTTAGATTTAGGGTTAGATCTAGGCGTTAGGGTAAGGGCTATCGTTAGGGTTAAGAGATAGGGTTAGGTTTAATGCTTAGGATTAGGGTTAGGGTTTGGGGATAAAGTAAGTGTTAGGGGTTAGGTTTAAGGATCCAAGTTAGGGTTATTTTTAGCTGTAGTGTTAGGGTTAGGGATAAGGGATCCCATTAGCATTAAGGGTCTTCCTTACTGTAGGGTTAAGGGTTAGGCTTAGAGTTAAAGGTGAAGGTTAGGGTCAGTGTTAAGATTTAGGGTGAGGGTTAACGGTTAGGGTAAAGGTTAAGCATTAGGGTTAGGTATTAGTGATTAGGGATTTTGGTTAGTGTTAGGGTTAGCGGTTAGGAGTTAGTGTTTTATGAAGGGGTATGGTTAGAATTAGGATTGGGTTTAGAGTTAGGGTGAGGTATAGGGGTTAGGTTTAGGGGTTAGTTTTAGGGTAAAAGGATAGGATTAGGGTTACGGGTTGGGCTTAGGTTTAGGGTTAAAGTTTACTGCTAGGGTTAGGGATAGGGTTCAGGGTTAGCTTTAGGGGTTCTGGTTAGGGTTAGGTGTTAGGTTAGTGTCAGGGTTAGGTCTAGTCGTGAGGGTAAGGTTTAGGGTTAGCTTTAAGAGATAGTGTTAGGTTTAATGGTTAGGATTAGGATTAGGCTAAGGGTTAGGGTAAGGCTTAGGGGTTAGGGTGAAGGGTTAGGGTCAAGGGTTAGGGTTTTTGTTAGGCATAGCGTTGGGGTTAGAAGTAAGGGTTACTGTCAGTGTTAGGGTTGTAGGTAGGGTTACGGTTAGGGTTAGCGGTTTAGAATTAGGGTTAGGGATTAGGTGTCACAGTGATGACTAGGAGATAGGGTTAGAATTATGGGATAGGGGTTGTTCTCAGGAAATGGGTTATGCATTAACGTTAGGATAAGAGGTTAAAGTTAGGCGCACGGTGAGGTTTACGTGTTAAGGGGAGAAATAGGAACAGGGTTGGGTGTTATGTTCAGGGTTAGGGTTATCTCTTAAAGGTATTGTTTATGCTTAGCGCACGGGCCCTGTCTGCATTAGGCGGGCGGGGGGAGTTTAGGGGGCTGGGATTGTACCCGGGAACCCACTCTATCATACTCTGGGTATGGGCCCGTGGGTTTCATGCAGGACACAGTGGTAGAGCCTCCTTTCACGCATGGCATGGGAGGATTGCAGGCTTTCTAAACTCTAAGAAAGCAAGAAGTCTAAGAATTAGATTTAGGGGTAGGATTCTGGTTAGGGTTAAGGATGAAGTTTAGTGTTAGGGTGAGGGCTTAGGGTTAGGGATCAGGGTTAGAGTTAAAGGTTACTCTTAGGTTTAACGGTTACACTTTGGTTTAGGGTTGAGGTTTACGGTTAGGGTTAAGATGAGGGGTTAGGGTTTGGTACAGGGTTAGGGTTAAGTGTTAGGTTTAGGGTTGAAGATTAGGATTGGGGTTAGGATTAAAGTTTAGCGTGAGAGTTAACGCTTAGTGTTAAGATTAAGAGTTAGGGTTTAGGGTTAGGGTTAGGGTTAGGGTTAGTTTTAGGGTTAGAGTTATGTGCTATGGTTTGTGTTAGAGGTTAGGGTTAGGTTTACTGGTCACGGTTAGGGTTACGTTTAGGGGGTAGCATTAGGGTTAGGGTTAGGGTTAAGGGATAGGATTAGGGTTAAGTGTTGGGCTTAGGGTTAGGCTTTAGTGTTAGGTTTATCATTAAGGATTAGGATTAGAATCAGGGTTAAATGCTTGGGTGCGGTAATGGTTAGGGTCAGGGTTAAGGTTCACAGATAGGGTTAGTGTTAAGGGTTACGGATAGGTTTAGGGTTCAGGGTTAGTGTTAATATTAGGGCTTAAGGTTAGGATTAGGCGGTAGGTTAGATTTAGGGTTAGATCTAGGCGTTAGGGTAAGGGCTAGCGTTAGGGTTAAGAGATAGGGTTAGGTTTAATGCTTAGGATTAGGGTTAGGGTTTGGGGTTAAAGTAAGTGTTAGGGGTTAGGTTTAAGGATCCAAGGTTAGGGTTATTTTTAGCTGTAGTGTTAGGGTTAGGGATTAGGGATCCCATTAGCATTAAGGGTCTTCCTTACTGTAGGGTAAAGGGTTAGGCTTAGAGTTAAAGGTTAAGGTTAAGGTCAGTGTTAAGATTTAGGGTGAGGGTTAACGGTTAGGGTAAAGGTCAAGCGTTAGGGTTAGGGATTAGTGATTAGGGTTTTTGGTTAGTGTTAGGGTTAGCGGTTAGGAGTTAGTGTTTTATGAAGGGGTATGGTTAAAATTAGGATTGGGATTAGAGATAGGGTGAGGTATAGGGGTTAGGTTTAGGGGTTAGTTTTAGGGTAAAAGGATAGGATTAGGGTTACGGGTTGGGCTTAGGTTTAGGGTTAAAGTTTCCTGCTGGATTTAGGGATAGGGTTCAGGGTTAGCTTTAGGGGTTCTGTTTAGGGTTAGGTGTTAGGTTAGTGTCAGGGTTAGGTCTAGTCGTGAGGGTAAGGTTTAGGGTTAGCTTTAAGAGCTAGGGTTAGGTTTAATGGTTAGGATTAGGATTAGGGTTAAGGTTAGGGTAAGGCTTAGGGGTTAGGGTGAAGGGTTAGGGTCAAGGGTTAGGGTTCTTGTTAGGCATAGCGTTGGGGTTAGAAGTAAGGGTTACTGTCAGTGTTAGGGTTGTAGGTAGGGTTACGGTTAGGGTTAGCAGTTTAGAATTAGGTTTAGGGATTAGGTGTCACAGTGATGACTAGGAGATAGGGTTAGAATTATGGGATAGGGGTTGTTCTCAGGAAATGGGTTATGCATTAATGTTAGGATAAGAGGTTAAAGTTAGGCGCACGGTGAGGTTTACGTGTTAAGGGGAGAAATAGGAACAGGGTTGGGTGTTATGTTCAGGGTTAGGGTTATCTGTTAAAGGTATTGTTTATGCTTAGCGCATGGGCTCTGTCTGCATTAGGCGGGGCGGGGGAGTTTAGGGGGCTGGGATTGTACCCGGGAACCCACTCTATCATACTCTGGGTATGGGCCCGTGGGTTTCATGCAGGACACAGTGGTAGAGCCTCCTTTCACGCATGGCACGGGAGGATTGCAGGCTTTCTAAACTCTAAGAAAGCAAGAAGTCTGAGAATTAGATTTAGGGTTAGGATTCTGGTTAGGGTTAAGGATGAAGTTTAGTGTTAGGGTGAGGGCTTAGGGTTAGGGATTAGGGTTAGGGTTAAAGGTTACTCTTAGGTTTAACGGTTACACTTTGGTTTAGGATTGAGGTTTACGGTTAGGGTTAAGATGAGGGGTTAGGGTTTGGTACAGGTTTAGGGTTAAGTGTTAGGTTTAGGGTTTAAGATTAGGATTAGGGTTAGGATTAAAGGTTAGCGTGAGAGTTAACGCTTAGGGTTAAGGTTAAGAGTTAGGGTTTAGGGTTAGGGTTAGGGTTAGGGTTAGTTTTAGGGTTAGAGTTATGTGCTATGGTTTGTGTTAGAGGTTAGGGTTAGGTTTACTGGTCACGGTTAGAGTAACGTTTAGGGGGTAGCATTAGGGTTACGGTTAGGGTTAAGGGATAGGATTAGGGTTAAGTGCTGGCCTTAGGGTTAGGTTTTAGTGTTAGGTTTATCATTAAGGATTAGTGTTAGAATCAGGGTTAAATGCTTGGGTGCGGGTAATGGTTAGGGTCAGGGTTAAGGTTCACATATAGCGTTAGTGTTAAGGGTTACGGGTAGGTTTAGCGTTCAGGGTTAGTGTTAGCATTAGGGCTTAAGGTTAGGATTAGGCGGTAGGTTAGATTTAGGGTTAGATCTAGGCGTTAGGGTAAGGGCTAGCGTTAGGGTTAAGAGATAGGGTTAGGTTTAATGCTTAGGATTAGGGTTAGGGTTTGGGGTTAAAGTAAGTGTTAGGGGTTAGGTTTAAGGATCCAAGGTTAGGGTTATTTTTAGCTGTAGTGTTAGGGTTAGGGATAAGGGATCCCATTAGCATTAAGGGTCTTCCTTACTGTAGGGTTAGGGTTAGGTTTAGAGTTAAAGGTTAAGGTTAGGGTCAGTGTTAAGATTTAGGGTGAGGGTTAACGGTTAGGGTAAAGGGTAAGCGTTAGGGTTAGGGATTAGTGATTAGGGTTTTTGGTTAGTGTTAGGGTTAGTGGTTAGGAGTTAGTGTTTTATGAATGGGTATGGTTAGAATTAGGATTGGGGTTAGATTTAGGGTGAGGTATAGGGGTTAGGTTTAGGGGTTAGTTTTAGGGTAAAAGGATAGGATTAGGGTTACGGGTTGGGCTTAGGTTTAGGGTTAAAGTTTACTGCTAGGGTTAGGGATAGGGTTCAGGGTTAGCTTTAGGGGTTCTGGTTAGGGTTAGGTGTTAGGTTAGTGTCAGGGTTAGGTCTAGTCGTGAGGGTAAGGTTTAGGGTTAGCTTTAAGAGCTAGGGTTAGGTTTAATGGTTAGGATTAGGATTAGGGTTAAGGGTTAGGGTAAGGCTTAGGGGTTAGGGTCAAGGGTTAGGGTCAAGGGTTAGGGTTTTTGTTAGGCATAGCGTTGGGGTTAGAAGTAAGGGTTACTGTCAGTGTTAGGGTTGTAGGTAGGGTTACGGTTAGGGTTAGCGGTTTAGAATTAGGGTTAGGGATTAGGTGTCACAGTGATGACTAGGAGATAGGGTTAGAATTATGGGATAGGGGTTGTTCTCAGGAAATGGGTTATGCATTAACGTTAGGATAAGAGGTTAAAGTTAGGCGCACGGTGAGGTTTACGTGTTAAGGGGAGAAATAGGAACAGGGTTGGGTGTTATGTTCAGGGTTAGGGTTATCTGTTAAAGGTATTGTTTATGCTTAGCGCACGGGCCCTGTCGGCATTAGGCGGGCGGGGGGAGTTTAGGGGGCTGGGATTGTACCCGGGAACCCACTCTATCATACTCTGGGTATGGGCCCGTGGGTTTCATGCAGGACACAGTGGTAGAGCCTCCTTTCACGCATGGCATGGGAGGATTGCAGGCTTTCTAAACTCTAAGAAAGCAAGAAGTCTGAGAATGAGATTTAGGGTTAGGATTCTGGTTAGGGTTAAGGATGAAGTTTAGTGTTAGGGTGAGGGCTTAGGGTTAGGGATTACGGTTAGGGTTAGAGGTTACTCTTAGGTTTAACGGTTACACTTTGGTTAGGGTTAGGGTTAGGGTTAGGGTTAGGGCTTAGGGTTAGGGTTAAAGGTTACTCTTAGGTTTAACGGTTACACTTTGGTTTAGGGTTGAGGTTTACGGTTAGGGTTAAGATGAGGGGTTAGGGTTTGGTACAGGGTTAGGGTTAAGTGTTAGGTTTAGGGTTGAAGATTAGGATTAGGGTTAGGATTAAAGGTTAGCGTGAGAGTTAACGCTTAGGGTTAAGGTTAATAGTTAGGGTTTAGGGTTAGGTTTAGGGTTAGTTTTAGGGTCAGAGTTATGTGCTATGGTTTGTGTTAGAGGTTAGGGTTTGGTTTACTGGTCACGGTTAGGGTTAGGTTTAGGGGTTAGCATTAGGGTTATGGTTAGGCTTAGGGTTAAGGGATAGGATTAGGGTTAAGTGTTGGGCTTAGGGTTAGGGTTTTGTGTTAAGGTTAGCATTAAGGATTAGGGTTAGAATCAGGGTTAAATGCTTGGGTGCGGGTAATTGTTAGGGTCAGGGTTAAGGTTGACAGATAGGGTTAGTGTTAAGGGTTACGGGTAGGTTTAGGGTTCAGGGTTAGTGTTAGCATTAGGGCTTAAGGTTAGGATTAGGCGGTAGGTTAGATTTAGGGTTAGATCTAGGCGTTAGGGTAAGGGCTAGCGTTAGGGTTAAGAGATAGGGTTAGGTTGAATGCTTAGGATTAGGGTTAGGGTTTGGGGTTAAAGTAAATGTTAGGGGTTAGGTTTAAGGATCCAAGGTTAGGGTAATTTTTAGCTGTAGTGTTAGGGTTAGGGATTAGGGTTCCCATTAGCATTAAGGGTCTTCGTTACTGTAGGGTTAAGGGTTAGGCTTAGAGTTAAAGGTTAATGTTAGGGTCAGTGTTAAGATTTAGGGTGAGGGTTAACGGTTAGCGTAAAGGTTAAGCGTTAGGGTTAGGGATTAGTGATTAGGGTTTTTGGTTAGTGTTAGGGTTAGCGGTTAGGAGTTAGTGTTTTATGAAGGGGTATGGTTAGAATTAGGATTGGGTTTAGAGTTAGGGTGAGGTATAGGGGTTAGGTTTAGGGGTTAGTTTTAGGGTAAAAGGATAGGATTAGGGTTACGGGTTGGGCTTAGGTTTAGGGTTAAAGTTTACTGCTAGGGTTAGGGATAGGGTTCAGGGTTAGCTTTAGGGGTTCTGGTTAGGGTTATGTGTTAGGTTAGTGTCAGGGTTAGGTGTAGTCGTGAGGGTAAGGTTTAGGGTTAGCTTTAAGAGCTAGGGTTAGGTTTAATGGTTAGGATTAAGATTAGGGTTAAGGGTTAGGTTAAGGCTTAGGGGTTAGGGTCAAGGGTTAGGGTTTTTGTTAGGCATAGCGTTGGGGTTAGAAGTAAGGGTTACTGTCAGTGTTAGGGTTGTAGGTAGGGTTACGGTTAGGGTTAGCGGTTTAGAATTAGGGTTAGGGATTAGGTGTTACAGTGATGACTAGGAGATAGGGTTAGAATTATGGGATAGGGGTTGTTCTCAGGAAATGGGTTATGCATTAACGTTAGGATAAGAGGTTAAAGTTAGGCGCACGGTGAGGTTTACGTGTTAAGGGGAGAAATAGGAACAGGGTTGGGTGTTATGTTCAGGGTTAGGGTTATCTGTTAAAGGTATTGTTTATGCTTAGCGCACGGGCCCTGTCTGCATTAGGCGGGCGTGGGGAGTTTAGGGGGCTGGGATTGTACCCGGGAACCCACTCTATCATACTCTGGGTATGGGCCCGTGGGTTTCATGCAGGACACAGTGGTAGAGCCTCCTTTCACGCATGGCATGGGAGGATTGCAGGCTTTCTAAACTCTAAGAAAGCAAGAAGTCTGAGAATAAGATTTAGGGTTAGGGTTATGGTTAGGGTAAAGGATGAAGTTTAGTGTTAGCTTGAGGGCTTAGGGTTAGGGATTAGGGTTAGTGTTAAAGGTTACTCTTAGGTTTAACGGTTACACTTTGGTTTAGGGTTGAGGTTTACGGTTAGGGTTAAGATGAGGGGTTAAGGTTTGGTAGACGTTTAGGGTTAAGTGTTAGGTTTAGGGTTGAAGATTAGGATTAGGGTTAGAATTAAAGGTTAGCGTGAGAGTTAACGCTTAGGGTTAAGGTTAAGAGTTAGGGTTTATGGTTAGGCTTAGGGTTAGATTTAGGGTTAGAGTTATGTGCTATGGTTTGTGTTAGGGGTTAGGATTAGGTTTACTGTTCACGGTTAGGGTTGGGTTTAGGGGTTAGCATTAGGGTTAGGGATTAGGTTTAGGGTAAGGGTCTAGAGTTAATGTTGGGCTTTAGGCTCGGGGCTTAGGTTCAGGGTCAGGGGTTAGCGTTCGTGGTAGGGCTTAGCTTTAGCGGTCAGTTTAAGGGCACAGGACCTGGTTAATCTACGGTGAGAGGGGTGCGGTCGGAGTCACCACGAAAGCACAACATCATTCCCTGGGCCTTGGGACAGGACCTCCATGCAGGACTCAGGCGGAGCCTCATCTCACACATGGCATGGCTGTATTGTAGGCTTGCTTCACTCTGGGAATGGAAGTAGTGTGAGAATTAGGGTTGGGGTTGGGGTTAGGGTTTTTCGTGTTAGGGGTTAGGTTTCGAGTCAGGGTTAGGTGCTAGGGATTAGTGGTTAGGGTTAGAGTTAGTGTTAGGGGTAAGGTGTTAAGTCTGGGTTAGGGGGCCAGGGTAAGGTTTAGGGTTGGAGTTAGCGTTAGGGTTAGCGGTTAGGGTTAAGGGATAGGATTAGGATTCAGGGTGAGGGTTAGAGGGTTAACAGTTGGGGTTAGGCTTAGGGGTTAGGGATAGTGTTAGGGTTAAGGGTTAGGAGCTTGGTTCAGGTTTAAGGTTAGCATTAGGGGTTGGGGTTAGTGTTAACTGTAGGTCAGTGTTGGGGTTAGATCTCTAGGCATTAGGGTAAAGGTTAGGGTTAGGGTTAAGAGTTAGGGTTCTGTTTAATGGTTAGGATTGGGAATAGGGTTAAGGGTTAGGGTTAAGGTTAGGGGTTATGACGAAGGATCAACGGTTAGGGTTACTTTTAGGCGTAGGGTTAGGGTAAGGGGTTAGGGTTAGTGTTAGTGTTGTTGGTCGGGTTAAGGTTAGGGTTGGCGTTTCAGAAGTAGGGATTAGGTGTTACGGTTATAGCTAGGAGTTAGGGTTATAATGACGGTATAGGGCTTGTTCTCAGGGTGTCATGCATTAACGTTAAGATATGGGGTTAAAGTTAGGGTTATGGTGAGGTTTACCTGTTAAGGTGAGCAGTAGGATGAGGGTTAGGTGTTATGTTGTGGGTTAGGCTTATGGGTGAGGGGTAGGGTTTATGCTTAGGGCACGGGCCCTGTATGCCCTAGGAGGCAAAGTTAGGTGTCTGTGATGGTCGCTGGGAACCCACTCTACCGCACGCAGTGTATGCGCCTCTGGGTTTCATGCAGGACACTGTGGCAGAGCCTCCTTTCACGCATGGCATGGGAGGATTGCAGGCTTTCTAAACTCTAAGAAAGCAAGAAGTCTGAGAATTAGATTTAGGGTTAGGGTTATGGTTAGGGTTAAGGATGAAGTTTAGTGTTAGGGTGAGGGCTTAGGGTTAGGGTTAGGGTTAGGGTTATCATTAAGGATTAGGGTTAGGGTCAGGGTTAAATGCTTGGGTGCGGGTAATGGTTAGGGTCAGGGTTAAGGTTCACGGATAGGGTTAGTGTTAAGGGTTACGGGTAGGTTTAGGGTTCAAGGTTAGTGTTAGCATTAGGGCTTAAGGTTAGGATTAGGCGGTAGGTTAGATTTATGGATAGATCTAGGCGTTAGGGTAAGGGCTAGCGTTAGGGTTAAGAGATAGGTTTAGGTTTAAAGCTTAGGATTAGGGTTAGGGTTTGGGGTTAAAGTAAGTATTAGGGGTTAGGTTTAAGGATCCAAGGTTAGGGTTATTTTTAGCTGTAGTATTAGGGTTAGGGATAAGGGATCCCATTAGCATTAAGGGTCTTCCTTACTGTAGGGTTAAGGGTTAGGCTTAGAGTTAAAGGTTAATGTTAGGGTCAGTGTTAAGATTTAGGGTGAGGGTTAACGGTTAGGGTAAAGGTTAAGCGTTAGGGTTAGGGATTAGTGATTAGGGTTTTTGGTTAGTGTTATTGTTAGCGGTGAGGAGTTAGTGTTTTATGAAGGGGTATGGTTAGAATTAGGATCGGGGTTAGAGTTAGGGTGAGGTATAGGGGTTAGGTTTAGGGGTTAGTTTTAGGGTAAAAGATAGGATTAGGCTTACGGGTTGGGCTTAGGTTTAGGGTTAAAGTTTACTGCTAGGGTTAGGGATAGGGTTCAGGGTTAGCTTTAGGGGTTCTGGTTAGGGTTAGGTGTTAGGTTAGTGTCAGGGTTAGGTCTAGTCGTGAGGGTAAGGTTTAGGGTTAGCCTTAAGAGCTAGGGTTAGGTTTAATGGTTAGGATTAGGATTAGGGTTAAGGGTTAGGGTAAGGCTTAGGGGTTAGGGTGAAGGGTTAGGGTCAAGGGTTAGGGTTTTTGTTAGGCATAGCGTTGGGGTTAGAAGTAAGGGTTACTGTCAGTGTTAGCGTTGTAGGTAGCGTTACGGTTAGGGTTAGTGGTTTAGAATTAGGGTTAGGGATTAGGTGTCACAGTGATGACTAGGAGATAGGGTTAGAATTATGGGATAGGGGTTGTTCTCAGGAAATGGGTTATGCATTAACGTTAGGATAAGAGGTTAAAGTTAGGCGCACGGTGAGGTTTACGTGTTAAGGGGAGAAATAGGAACAGGGTTGGGTGTTATGTTCAGGGTTAGGGTTATCTGTTAAAGGTATTGTTTATGCTTAGCGCACGGGCCCTGTCTGCATTAGGCGGGCGTGGGGAGTTTAGGGGGCTGGGATTGTACCCGGGAACCCACTCTATCATACTCTGGGTATGGGCCCGTGGGTTTCATGCAGGACACAGTGGTAGAGCCTCCTTTCACGCATGGCATGGGAGGATTGCAGGCTTTCTAAACTCTAAGAAAGCAAGAAGTCTGAGAATTAGATTTAGGGTTAGGATTCTGGTTAGGGTTAAGGATGAAGTTTAGTGTTAGGGTGAGGGCTTAGGGTTAGGGATTAGGGTTAGGGTTAAAGGTTACTCTTAGGTTTAACGGTTACACTTTGGTTTAGGGTTTAGGTTTACGGGTAGGGTTAAGATGAGGGGTTAGGGCTTGGTACAGGGTTAGGGTTAAGTGTTAGGTTTAGGGTTGAAGATTAGAATTAGGGTTAGGATTAAAGGTTAGCGTGAGAGTTAACGCTTAGTGTTTAGGTTAAGAGTTAGGGTTTAGGGTTAGGGTTAGGGTTAGGGTTAGTTTTAGGGTTAGAGTTATGTGCTATGGTTTGTGTTAGAGGTTAGGGTTAGGTTTACTGGTCACGGTTAGGGTTACTTTTAGGGGGTAGCATTAGGGTTAGGGTTAGGGTTAAGGGATAGGATTAGGGTTAAGTGTTGGGCTTAGGGTTAGGGTTTAGTGTTAAGTTTATCATTAAGGATTAGGGTTAGAGTAAGGGTTAAATGCTTGGGTGCGGGTAATGGTTAGGGTCAGGGTTTAGGTTCACGAATTGGGTTAGTGTTAAGGGTTACGGGTAGGTTTAGGGTTCAGGGTTAGTGTTAGCATTAGGGCTTAAGGTTAGGATTAGGCGGTAGGTTAGATTTAGGGTTAGATCTAGGCGTTAGGGTAAGGGCTAGCGTTAGGGTTAAGAGATAGGGTTAGGTTTAATGCTTAGGATTAGGGTTATGGTTTGGGGTTAAAGTAAGTGTTAGGGGTTAGGTTTAAGGATCCAAGGTTAGGTTTATTTTTAGCTGTAGTGTTAGGGTTAGGGATAAGGGATCCCATTAGCATTAAGGGTCATCCTTACTGTAGGGTTAAGGGTTAGGCTTAGAGTTAAAGGTTAAGGTTAGGGTCAGTGTTAAGATTTAGGGTGAGGGTTAACGGTTAGGGTAAAGGTTAAGCATTAGGGTTAGGGATTAGTGATTAGGGTTTTTGGTTAGTGTTAGGGTTAGCGGTTAGGAGTTAGTGTTTTATGAAGGGGTATGGTTAGAATTAGGATTGGGGTTAGAGTTAGGGTGAGGTATAGGGGTTAGGTTTAGGGGTTAGTTTTAGGGTAAAAGGATAGGATTAGGGTTACGGGTTGGGCTTAGGTTTAGGGTTAAAGTTTACTGCTAGGGTTAGGGATAGGGTTCAAGGTTAGCTTTAGGGGTTCTGGTTAGCGTTAGGTGTTAGGTTAGTGTCAGGGATAGGTCTAGTCGTGAGGGTAAGGTTTAGGGTTAGCCTTAAGAGCTAGGGTTAGGTTTAATGGTTAGGATTAGGATTAGGGTTAAGGGTTAGGGTAAGGCTTAGGGGTTAGGGTGAAGGGTTAGGGTCAAGGGTTAGGGTTTTTGTTAGGCATAGCGTTGGAGTTAGAAGTAAGGGTTACTGTCAGTGTTAGGGTTGTAGGTAGGGTTACGGTTAGGGTTAGCGGTTTAGAATTAGGGTTAGGGATTAGGTGTCACAGTGATGACTAGGAGATAGGGTTAGAATTATGGGATAGGGGTTGTTCTCAGGAAATGGGTTATGCATTAACGTTAGGATAAGAGGTTAAAGTTAGGCGCACGGTGAGGTTTACATGTTAGTGGGAGAAATAGGAACAGGGTTGGGTGTTATGTTCAGGGTTAGGGTTATCTGTTAAAGGTATTGTTTATGCTTAGCGCACTAGCCCTGTCTGCATTAGGCGGGCGGGGGGAGTTTAGGGGGCAGGGATTGTACCCGGGAACCCACTCTATCATACTCTGGGTATGGGCCCGTGGGTTTCATGCAGGACACAGTGGTAGAGCCTCCTTTCACGCATGGCATGGGAGGATTGCAGGCTTTGCAAACTCTAAGAAAGCAAGAAGTCTGAGAATTAGATTTAGGGTTAGGATTCTGGTTAGGGTTAAGGATGAAGTTTAGTGTTAGGGTGAGGGCTTAGGGTTAGGGAATAGGGTTAGGGTTAAAGGTTACTCTTAGGTTTAACGGTTACACTTTGCTTTAGGGTTGAGGTTTACGGTTAGGGTTAAGATGAGGGGTTAGGGTTTGGTACAGGGTTAGGGTTAAGTGTTAGGTTTAGGGTTGAAGATTAGGATTAGGGTTAGGATTAAAGGTTAGCGTGAGAGTTAACGCTTAGGGTTAAGGTTAAGAGTTAGGGTTTACGGTTAAGTTTAGGGTTAGTTTTAGGGTTAGAGTTATGTGCTATGGTTTGTGTTAGAGGTTAGGGTTAGGTTTACTGGTCACGGTTAGGGTTACGTTTAGGGGTTAGCATTAGGGTTAGGGTTAGGGTTAAGGGATAGGATTAGGGTTAAGTGTTGTACTTAGGGTTAGGGTTTAGTGTTAGGGTTAGCATTAAGGATTAGGGTTAGGGTCAGGGTTAAATGTTTGGGTGCAGGTAATGGTTAGGGTCAGGGTTAAGGTTCACGGATAGGGTTAGTGTTAAGGGTTACGGGTAGGTTTAGGGTTCAGGGTTAGTGTTAGCATTAGGGCTTAAGGTTAGGATTAGGCGGTAGGTTAGATTTAGGGTTAGATCTAGGCGTTAGGGTAAGGGCTAGCGTTAGGGTTAAGAGATAGCGTTAGGTTGAATGCTTAGGATTAGGGTTAGGGTTTGGGGTTAAAGTAAGTGTTAGGGGTTAGGTTTAAGGATCCAAGGTTAGGGTTATTTTTAGCTGTAGTGTTAGGGTTAGGGATAAGGGATCCCATTAGCATTAAGGGTCTTCCTTACTGTAGGCTTAAGGGTTAGGCTTAGAGTTAAAGGTTAAGGTTAGGGTCAGTGTTAAGATTTAGGGTGAGGGTTAACGGTTAGGGTAAAGGATAAGCGTTAGGGTTAGGGATTAGTGATTAGGGTTTTTGGTTAGTGTTAGGGTTAGCAGTTAGGAGTTAGTGTTTTATGAAGGGGTATGGTTAGAATTAGGATTGGGGTTAGAGTTAGGGTGAGGTATAGGGGTTAGGTTTAGGGGTTAGTTTTAGGGTAAAAGGATAGGAGTAGGGTTACGGGTTGGGCTTAGGTTTAGGGTTAAAGTTTACTGCTGGGGTTAGGGATAGGGTTCAGGGTTATCTTTAGGGGTTCTCGTTAGGGTTAAACGCTGAACACCTGCAAATAATTTTCAACGTATTGGTTTATTGAAAATCTCTGCGGCATACTTCTTGGAACAAGCCAGTTACCTGTTCCCACGGAAAGAGGAGTATATAGAACCATGGTGGATTTCCAGCTGATGAAGTAAAGGATTATTAAAGGAACGGGATGACCATGGGGATCATCGTCAATTCTCTGAAACAGAATCCGCCCTTTTCAACTGCCAAACACATGCCCACTTCTCCTCTCTAGGGATAATAAAAACTAACCAGCGAACTGACAGAGGGCCTGACCCCCCCATCCACATCGACCACACACACAATAAAACCGTACCCTCCAGCTACTAATTATAATGCTAACTTGCAAAATTTCGCTGCATTTTAAAACAATGGAAAAATGGTGGTGGGATGATACTTAGAAGAATGGCTTCTTGTCTGTCTCCACTAACAAAAATAGGCAACACCAAGTCAGCTACTCCTCAGCATAGTTATGTCCGTCGCAGCCTTCTTGGGTTTCAGGAGGCACATACAAACGTTAGCAAAATTATGGTGAAATGCTGAAAACCTGCAAATAATTTTCAACGTACTGGCTAATTTGAAAACTCTCCAGCATACTTCTTGGAACAAGCCAGGTACCTGTGCTCACGCATAGAGGAGTATATAGAAACATGGTGGAATCCCAGCTGATGAAGCAAAGGATTCTTAAAGGAATAAGATGACCATGCGGATCCTGTTTAATTCTCTGAAACAGAATCCGCACTTTTCACCTGCCAAACACATGCCCACTTCTCCTCTCTGGGGATAATAAAAACAAACCAGTGAATTGACAGATGGCCTGACCAACCCATCCACACTGACCCCACAAAAAAAAAAAAAAGTACCCTCCAGCTACTAATTATAATGATAAATTTCAAAATTTCCCTTCATTTTTAAACAATGGAAAAATGATGGTGGGATGATACTTAGAAGAATGGCTTCCAGTCAGTCTCCACTAACAAAAATAGGCAACACCAAGTGAGCTACTCCTCAGCATACTTATGTCCGTGGCAGCCATATTGGGTTTCAGGAGACACATACAAACGTTATAAGAATTATGGTGAAACGCTGAAAACCTGCAAATAATTTTCAACGTACTGCTTAATTGAAAAGCTCTGCGGCATACTTCTTGGAACAAGCCAGTTACCTGTGCCCACACATAGAGGAGTATATAGAACCATGGTGGATTCCCAGGTGATGAAGCAAAAGTTTCCTAAAGGAACGGGATGAGCATGCGGATCCTGTTTCATTCTCTGAAACAGAATCCGAACTTTTCACCTGCCAAACACATGGCCACTTCTCCTCTCTGGGGTAATAAAAACTAACCAGCGAACTTACAGAGGGCCTGACCCCCCCATCCACATCGACCACACACACAAAAAAACCGTACCCTCCAGCTACTAATTATAATGCTAACTTGCAAAATTTCCCTGCATTTTAAAACAATGGAAAAATGGTTGTGGGATGATACTTAGAAGAATGGCTTCTTGTCAGTCTCCACTAACAAAAATAGGCAACACCAAGTCAGCTACTCCTCAGCATAGTTATGTCCGTCGCAGCCTTCTTGGGTTTCAGGAGGCACATACAAACGTTATCAAAATTATGGTGAAACGCTGAAAACCTGCAAATAATTTTCAACGTACTGGTTAATTTGAAAACTCTCCAGCATACTTCCTGGAACAAGCCAGGTACCTGTGCCCACGCAAAGTGGAGTATATAGAACCATGGTGGATTTCCAGCTGATGAAGTAAAGGATTATTAAAGGAACGGGATGACCATGGGGATCATCGTTAATTCTCTGAACCAGAATCCGCCCTTTTCACCTGCCAAACACATGCCCACATCTCCTCTCTGGGGATAATAAAAACTAACCAGCGAACTGACAGAGGGCATGACCCCCCCATCCACATCGACCACACACACAAAAAAATACCGTACCCTCCAGCTACTAATTATAATGCTAACTTGCAAAATTTCCCTGCATTTTAAAACAATGGAAAAATGGTGGTGGGATGATACTTAGAAGAATGGCTTTTTGTCTGTCTCCACTAACAAAAATAGGCAACACCAAGTCAGCTACTCCTCAGCATAGTTATGTCCGTCACAGCCTTCTTTGGTTTCAGGTGGCACAAACAAACGTTATCACAATTATGGTGAAACGCTGAACAGCTACTAATAATTTTCAACGTAGTGGTTAATTGAAAAGCTCTGCGGCATACTTCTTGGAAAAAGCTAGTTACCTGTTCCCACGCAAAGAGGAGTATATAGAACTATGGTGGATTTCGAGCTGATGAAGTAAAGGATTATTAAAGGAACGGGATGACCATGGGGATCATCGTTAATTCTCTGAAACAGAATCCGCCCTTTTCACCTGCCAAACACATGCCCACTTCTCCTCTCAGGGGATAATAAAAACTAACCAGCGAATTGACAGAGGGCCTGACCCCCCCATCCACATCGACCACACACAAAAAAAAAAAAAAATGTACCCTCCAGCTACTAATTATAATGCTAACTTGCAAAATTTCCCTGCATTTTAAAACAATGGAAAAATGGTGGTGGGATGATACTTAGAAGAATGGCTTCTTGTCTGTCTCCACTAACAAAAATAGGCAACACCAAGTGAGCTACTCCTCAGCATAGTTATGTCCGTCGCAGCCTTCTTGGGTTTCAGGAGGCACAAACAAACGTTATCACAATTATGGTGAAACGCTGAACACCTGCAAATAATTTTCAACGTAGTGGTTAATTGAAAAGCTCTGTGGCATACTTCTTGGAACAAGCCAGTTACCTGTTCCCACGCAAAGAGGAGTATATGGAACCATGGTGGATTTCCAGGTGATGAAGTAAAGGATTATTAAAGGAACGGGATGACCATGGGGATCATCGTTAATTCTCTGAAACAGAATCCGCCTTTTTCACCTGCCAAACACATGCCCACTTCACCTCTCTGGGGATAATAAAAACTAACCAGCGAACTGACAGAGGGCCTGACCCCCCCATGCACATCGACCACACACACAAAAAAAAAACCGTACCCTCCAGCTACTAATTATAATGCTAACTTGCAAAATTTCCCTCCTTTTTAAAACAATGGAAAAATGGTGGTGGGATGATACTTAGAAGAATGGCTTCTTGTCCGTCTCCACTAACAAAAATAGGCAACACCAAGTCAGCTACTCCTCAGCATAGTTATGTCCGTCGCCGCCTTCTTGGGTTTCAGGAGGCACAAACAAACGTTATCACAATTATGGTGAAACGCTGAACACCTGCAAATAATTTTCAACGTAGTGGTTAATACAAAAGCTCAGCGGCATACTTCTTGGAACAAGCCAGGTACCTGTGCCCATGCATAGAGGAGTATATAGAAACATGGTGGAATCCCAGCTCATGAAGCAAAGGATTCTTAAAGGAATGAGATGACCATGCGGATCCTGTTTAATTCTCTGAAACAGAATCCGCACTTTTCACCTGCCAAACACTTGCCCACTTCTCCTCTCTGGGGATAATAAAAACAAACCAGTGAATTGACAGATGGCCTGACCAACCCATCCACACTGACCCCACAAAAAAAAAAAGTACCCTCCAGCTACTAATTATAATGATAACTTGCAAAATTTCCCTGCATTTTTAAACAATAGAAAAATGATGGTGGGATGATACTTAGAAGAATGGCTTCCAGTCAGTCTCCACTAACAAAAATAGGCAACACGAAGTCAGCTACGCCTCAGAATACTTATGTCCGTGGCAGCCATATTGGGTTTCAGGAGACACATAGAAACGTTATAAGAATTATGGTGAAACGCTGAAAACCTGCAAATGATTTTCAACGTACTGCTTAATTGAAAAGCTCTGCGGCATACTTCTTGGAACAAGCTAGTTACCTGTGCCCACACATAGAGGAGTATATAGAACCATGGTGGATTCCCACCTGATGAAGCAAATTTTTCTAAAGCAACGGGAGGAGCATGCGGATCCTGTATCATTCTCTGAAACAGAATCCGCACTTTTCACCTGCCAAACACATGCCCACTACTCTTCTCTGGGGATAATAAAAACAAACCAGCGATCTGACAGAGGGCCTGAACACCCATCCTGACCGAACCCACAAAAAAAAAAAGGACCCTCCAGCTACTAATTATAATGCCAATTGGCAAAATTTCCCTGAATTTTTAAACAATGGAGAAATGATGGTGGGATGATACTTAGAAGAATGGCTTCTTGTCAGTCTCCACTGACAAAAATAGGCAACACCAAGTCAGCTACGCCTCAGCATAGTTATGTCCGTAGCAGCCATATTTGGTTTCAGTAGGCACATACACACGTTATCACAATTATGGTGAAACGCTGAAAACCTGCAAAGGATTTTCAACATACTGGTTAATTGAAAAGCTCTGAGGCATACTTCTTGGAACAAGCCAGTTTTCTGTCCCCACGCATAGAGAAGTATATAGAACCATGGTGGATTCCCAGCTCATGAAGCAAAGGATTCTTAAAGGAACTGGATTACCATGCGGATCCTGTTTAATTCTCTGAAACAGATCCGCAGTTTTCACCTGCAATACTAATACCCACTTCTGCTCTCTGGGGATAATAAAAACAAACCAGCGAACTGACAGAGGGCCTTACCAACCCATCCACACTGACCCCACAAAAAAAAAAAATAGTACCCTCCAGCTACTAATTATAATGCTAACTTGCAAAATTTCCCTACATTTTTAAACAATGGAAAAATGGTGGTGGGATCAGACTTAGAAGAATGGCTTCTTGTCAGTCTCCACTAACAAAAATAGGCAACACCAAGTCAGCTACGCCTCAGCATACCTATGTCCTTGGCAGCCATATTGGGTTTCAGGAGACACAAACAAACTTTATAAGAATTATGGTGAAACGCTGAAAACCTGCAAATAATTTTCAACGTAGTGGTTAATTGAAAAGCTCTGCGGCATACTTCTTGGAACAAGCCAGTTACACCTGTGCCCACACATAGAGGAGTATATAGAACCATGGTGGATTCCCAGCTGATGAAGCGAAAGTTTCCTAAAGGAACGGGATGAGCATGCGGATCCTGTTTCATTCTCTGAAACAGAATCCGAACTTTTCACCTTACAAACACATGCCTAATTCTCCTCTCTGGGGATAATAAAAACAAACCAGCCAACTGACAGAGGGCCTGACCAACACACCCACACCGATCCCACAGGGAAAAAAAAAAAAAAAAAACACCGAAGCCTCCAGCTACTAATTAGAATGCTAACTTGCAAAATTTTCCTGCATTTTTAAACAATGGAAAAATGATGGTGAGATGATACTTAGAAGAATGGATTCTTGTCAGTCTCCACTAACAAAAATAGGCAAAACCAAGTCAGCTACGCCTCAGCATAGTTATGTCCGTCGCAGCCTTCTTGGGTTTCAGGAGGCACAAACAAACGTTATCACAATTATGGTGAAACGCTGAACACCTGCAAATAATTTTCAACGTAGTGGTTAATTGAAAAGCTCTGCGGCATACTTCTTGGAACAAGCCAGTTACCTGTTCCCACGCAAAGAGGAGTATATAGAACCATGGTGGATTTCCAGCTGATGAAGTAAAGGATTATTAAAGGAACGGGATGACCATAGGGATCATCGTTAATTCTCTGAAACAGAATCCGCCCTTTTCACCTGCCAAACACATGCCCACTTCTCCTCTCTGGGGATAATAAAAACTAACCAGCGAACTGGCAGAGGGCCTGACCTCCCATCCACATCGACCACACACACAAAAAAAATCCGTACCCTCCAGCTACTACTTATAATGCTAACTTGCAAAATTTCCCTGCATTTTAAAACAATGGTAAAATGCTGGTGGGATGATACTTAGAAGAATGGCTTCTTGTCTGTCTCCACTAACAAAAATACGCAACACCAAGTCAGCTACTCCTCAGCATAGTTATGTCCGTCGCAGCCCTCTTGGGTTTCAGGAGGCATATACAAACGTTATCAAAATTATGGTGAAACGCTGAAAACCTGCAAACAATTTTCAACGTACTGGTTAATTTGAAAACTCTCCAGCATACTTCTTGGAACAAGCCAGGTACCTGTGCCGACGCATAGAGGCGTATATAGAAACATGGTGGAATCTCAGCTAATGAAGCAAAGGATTCTTAAAGGAATGAGATGACCATGCGGATCCTGTTTAATTCTCTGAAACAGAATCCGCACTTTTCACCTGCCAAACACATGCCCACTACTCTTCTCTGGGGATAATAAAAACAAACCAGCAATCTGACAGAGGGCCTGAACACCCATCCTGACCGACCCCACAAAAAAAAAAAGTACCCTGCAGCTACTAATTATAATGCCAATTTGCAAAATTTACCTGCATTTTTAAACAATGGAGAAATGATGGTGGGATGATACTTAGAAGAATGGCTTCTTGTTAGTCTCCACTGAAAAAAATAGGCAACACCAAGTCAGCTACACCTCGGCATAGTTATGTCCGTAGCAGCCATATTTGGTTTCAGTAGGCACATACACACGTTATCACAATTATGGTGAAACGCTGAAAACCTGCAAAGGATTTTCAACATACTGGTTAATTGAAAAGCTCTGAGACATATTTCTTGGATCAAGCCAGTTTCCTGTGCCCATGCATAGACAAGTATATAGAACCATGGTGGATTTCCAGCTGATGAAGTAAAGGATTATTAAAGGAACGGGATGACCATGGGGATCATCGTTAATTCTCTGAAACAGAATCCGTCCTTTTCAGCTGCCAAACACATGCCCACTTCTCCTCTCTGGGGATAATAAAAACTTACCAGCGAACTGACAGAGGGCCTGACCCCCCCATCCACATCGACCACACAGAAAAAAAAAAACCGTACCCTCCAGCTACTAATTATAATGCTAACTTGCAAAATTTCCCTGCATTTTAAACCAATGGAAAAATGGTGGTGGGATCAGACTTAGAAGAATGGCTTCTTGTCAGTCTCCACGAACAAAAACAGTCAACACCAAGTCAGCTACTCCTCAGCATAGTTATGTCCGTCGCAGCCTTCTTGGGTTTCAGGAAGCACAAACAATCGTTATCACAATTATGGTGAAACGCTGAACACCTGCAAATAATTTTCAACGTAGTGGTTAATTGAAAAGCTCTGCGGCATACTTCTTGGAACAAGCCAGTTACCTGATCCCAAGCAAAGAGGAGTATATAGAACCATGGTGGATTTCCAGCTGATGAAGTAAAGGATTATTAACGTCACGGGATGACCATGGGGACCATCGTTAATTCTCTGAAACATAATCCGCCCTTTTCACGTGCCAAACACATGCCCACTTCTCCTCTCTGGGGATAATAAAAACTAACCAGCGAACTGACAGAGAGCCTGACCCCCCCCATCCACATCGACCGCACAAAAAAAAAAAACCGTACCCTCCAGCTACTAATTATAATGCGAACTTGCAAATTTCCCTGCATTTTAAAACAATGGATAAATGATGGTGGGATGATACTTAGAAGAATGGCTTCTTGTCTGTCTCCACTAACAAAAATAGGCAACACCAAGTCAGCTACTCCTCAGCATAGTTATGTCCGTCGCAGCCTTCTTGGGTTTCAGGAGTCACATACAAACTTTATCAAAATTATGGTGAAACGATGAAAACATGCAAATAATTTTCAACGTACTGGTTAATTTGAAAACTCTCCAGCATACTTCTTGGAACGAGCCAGGTACCTGTGCCCACGCATAGAGGAGTATATAGAAACATGGTGGATTCCCAGCTGATGAAGCAAAGGATTCTTAAAGGAATGAGATGACCATGCGGATCCTCTTTAATTCTCTGAAACAGAATCCGCAATTTTCACCTGCCAAACACATGCCCACTGCTCTTCTTTGGGGATAATAAAAACAAACCAGCGATATGACAGAGGGCCTGAACACCCATCCTAACCGACCCCACAAAAAAAAAAAGTATCCTCCAGCTACAAATTATAATGCCAATTTGCAAAATTTACCTGCATTTTTAAACAATGGAGAAATGATGGTGGGATGATACTTAGAAGAATGGCTTCTTGTCAGTCTCCACTGACAAAAATAGGCAACACCAAGTCAGCTACGCCTCAGCATAGTTATGTCCGTAGCAGCCATATTTGGTTTCAGTAGGCACATACACACGTTATCTCAATTATGGTGAAACGCTGAAAACCTGCAAAGGATTTTCAACATACTGGTTAATTGAAAAGCTCTGAGGCATACTTCTTGGAACAAGCCAGTTTCCTGTGCCCATGCATAGAGAAGTATATAGAACCATGGTGGATTCCCAGCTCATGAAGCAAAGGAGTCTTAAAGGAACGGGATTACCATGCGGATCCTGTTTAATTCTCTGAAACAGATCCACAGTTTTCACCTGCCATACTAATACACACTTCTCCTCTCTGGGAATAATAAAAACAAACCAGCGAACTGACAGAGGGCCTGACCAACACATCCACACCGACCGCACAGGAAAAAAAAAAAAAAAAAAACACCGTAGCCTCCAGCTACTAATTATAATGCTAACTTGAAAAATTTTCCTGCATTTTTAAACAATGGAAAAATGATGGTGAGATGATACTTAGAAGAATGGATTCTTGTCAGTCTCCACTAACAAAAATAGGCAAAACCAAGTCAGCTACGCCTCATCATAGTTATGTTCGTAGCAGCCATCTTGGGTGTCAGGAGGCACAAACAAACGTTATCACAATTATGGTGAAACGCTGAACACCTGCAAATAATTTTCAACGTAGTGGTTAATTGAAAAGCTCTGCGGCATACTTCTTGGAACAAGCCGGTTACCTGTTCCCACGCAAAGAGGAGTATATAGAACCATGGTGGATTTCCAGTTGATGAAGTAAAGGATTATTAAAGGAACGGGATGACCATGGGGATCATCGTTAATTCTCTGAAACAGAATCCGCCCTTTTCACCTGCCAAACACATGCCCACTTCTCCTCTCTGGGGATAATAAAAACTAACCAGCGAACTGACAGAGGGCCTGACCCCCCCATCCACATCGACCACACACACACAAAAAAAAACCGTACCCTCCAGCTACTAATTATAATGCTAACTTGCAAAATTTCCCTGCATTTTAAAACAATGGAAAAATGGTGGTGGGATGATACTTAGAAGAATGGCTTCTTGTCAGTCTCCACTAACAAATATAGGCAACACCAAGTCAGCTACTCCTCAGCATAGTTATGTCCGTCGCAGCCTTCTTGGGTTTCAGGAGGTACATAAAAACGTTATCAAAATTATGGTGAAACGCTGAAAACCTGCAAATAATTTTCAACGTACTGGTTAATTTGAAAACTCTCCAGGATACTTCTTGGAACAAGCCAGGTACCTGTGCCCACGCATAGAGGAGTATATGGAAACATGGTGGAATCCCAACTGATGAAGCAAAGGATTCTTAAAGGAATGAGATGACCATGCGGATCCTGTTTAATTCTCTGAAACAGAATCCGCACTTTTCACCTGCCAAACACATGCCCACTACTCTTCTCTGGGGATAATAAAAACAAACCAGCGATCTGACAGAGGGCCTGAACACCCATCCTGACCGACCCCACAAAAAAAAAAGTACCCTCCAGCTACTAATTATAATGCCAATTTGCAAAATTTCCCTGCATTTTTAAACAAAGGACAAATGATGGTGGGATGATACTTAGAAGAATGGCTTCTTGTCAGTCTCCACTAACAAAAATAGGCAAAACCAAGTCAGCTAGGCCTCAGCATACTTATGTCCGTCGCAGTCTTCTTGGGTTTCAGGAGGCACAAACAAACGTTATCACAATTATGGTGAAACGCTGAACACCTGCAAATAATTTTCAACGTAGTGGTTAATTGAAAAGCTCTGCGGCATACTTCTTGGAACAAGCCAGTTACCTGTTCCCACGCAAAGAGGAGTATAGAGAACCATGGTGGATTTCCAGCTGATGAAGTAAAGGATTATTAAAGCAACGGCATGACCATGGGGATCATCGTTAATTCTCTGAAACAGAATCCGCCTTTTTCACCTGCCAAACACATGCCCACTTCTCCTCTCTGGGGATAATAAAAACTAACCAGCGAAGTGACAGAGGGCCTGACCCCCCCATCCACATCGACCACACACACAAAAAAAAAAAACCGTACCCTCCAGGTACTAATTATAATGCTAACTTGCAAAATTTCCCTGCATTTTAAAACAATGGAAAAATGGTGGTGGGATGATACTTAGAAGAATGGCTTCTTGTCAGTCTCCACTAACAAAAATAGGCAACACCAAGTCAGCTACTCCTCAGCATAGTTATGTCCGTCGCAGCCTTCTTGGGTTTCAGGAGGCACAAACAAACGTTATCACAATTATGGTGAAACGCTGAACACCTGCAAATAATTTTCAACGTAGTGGTTAATTGAAAAGCTCTGCGGCATACTTCTTGGAACAAGCCAGTTACCTGTTCCCACGCAAAGAGGAGTATATAGAACCATGGTGGATTTCCAGCTGATGAAGTAAAGGATTATTAAAGGAACGGGATGACCATGGGGATCATCCTTAATTCTCTGAAACAGAATCCGCCCTTTTCACCTGCCAAACACATGCCCACTACTCTTCTCTGGGTATAATAAAAACAAACCAGAAATCTGACAGAGGGCCTGAACACCCATCCTGACCGACCCCACAAAAAAAAAAGTACCCTCCAGCTACTAATTATAATGCCAATTTGCAAAATTTCCCTGCATTTTTAAACAATGGAGAAATGATGGTGAGATGATACTTAGAAGAATGGATTCTTGTCAGTCTACACTAACAAAAATAGGCAAAACCAAGTCAGCTACGCCTCAGCATAGTTATGTCCGTCGCAGCCTTCTTGGGTTTCAGGAGGCACAAACAAACGTTATCACAATTATGGTGAATCGCTGAACACCTGCAAATAACTTTCAACATAGTGGTTAATTGAAAAGCTCTGCGGCATACTTCTTGGAACAAGCCAGTTACCTGTGCCCACACATAGAGGAGTATATAGAACCATGGTGGATTCCCAGCTGATGAAGCGAAAGTTTCCTAAAGGAACGGGATGAGCATGCGGATCCTGTTTCATTCTCTGAAACAGAATCCGAACTTTTCACCTTACAAACACATGCCTACTTCTCCTCTCTTGGGATAATAAAAACAAACCAGCCAACTGACAGAGGGCCCGACCAACACACCCACACCGATCCCACAGGGAAAAAAAAAAAAAAAAACACCGAAGCCTCCAGCTACTAATTAGAATGCTAACTTGCAAAATTTTCCTGCATTTTTAAACAATGGAAAAATGATGGTGAGATGATACTTAGAAGAATGGCTTCTTGTCAGTCTCCACTAACAAAAATAGGCAAAACCAAGTCAGCTACGCCTCAGCATAGTTATGTCCGTCGCAGCCTTCTTGGGTTTCAGGAGGCACAAACAAACGTTATCACAATTATGGTGAAACGCTGAACACCTGCAAATAATTTTCAACGTAGTGGTTAATTGAAAAGCTCTGCGGCATACTTCTTGGAACAAGCCAGTTACCTGTTCCCACGCAAAGAGGAGTATATAGAACCATGGTGGATTTCCAGTTGATGAAGTAAAGGATTATTAAAGGAACGGGATGACCATGGGGATCATCGTTAATTCTCTGAAACAGAATCCGCCCTTTTCACCTGCCAAACACATGCCCACTTCTCCTCTCTGGGGATAATAAAAACTAACCAGCGAACTGACAGAGGGCCTGACCTCCCATCCACATCGACCACACACACAAAAAAAATCCGTACCCTCCAGCTACTACTTATAATGCTAACTTGCAAAATTTCCCTGCATTTTAAAACAATGGTAAAATGGTGGTGGGATGATACTTAGAAGAATGGCTTCTTGTCTGTCTCCACTAACAAAAATAGGCAACACCAAGTCAGCTACTCCTCAGCATAGTTATGTCCGTCGCAGCCCTCTTGGGTTTCAGGAGGCATATACAAACGTTATCAAAATTATGGTGAAACGCTGAAAACCTGCAAATAATTTTCAACGTACTGGTTAATTTGAAAACTCTCCAGCATACTTCTTGGAACAAGCCAGGTACCTGTGCCGACGCATAGAGGCGTATATAGAAACATGGTGGAATCTCAGCTAATGAAGCAAAGGATTCTTAAAGGAATGAGATGACCATGGGGATCATCGTTAATTCTCTGAAACAGAATCCGCACTTTTCACCTGCCAAACACATGCCCACTACTCTTCTCTGGGGATAATAAAAACAAACCAGCGATCTGACAGAGGGCCTGAACACCCATCCTGACCGACCCCACAAAAAAAAAAGTACCCTGCAGCTACTAATTATAATGCCAATTTGCAAAATTTACCTGCATTTTTAAACAATGGAGAAATGATGGTGGGATGATACTTAGAAGAATGGCTTCTTGTTAGTCTCCACTGACAAAAATAGGCAACACCAAGTCAGCTACACCTCGGCATAGTTATGTCCGTAGCAGCCATATTTGGTTTCAGTAGGCACATACACACGTTATCACAATTATGGTGAAACGCTGAAAACCTGCAAAGGATTTTCAACATACTGGTTAATTGAAAAGCTCTGAGACATATTTCTTGGATCAAGCCAGTTTCCTGTGCCCATGCATAGACAAGTATATAGAACCATGGTGGATTTCCAGCTGATGAAGTAAAGGATTATTAAAGGAACGGGATGACCATGGGGATCATCGTTAATTCTCTGAAACAGAATCCGTCCTTTTCAGCTGCCAAACACATGCCCACTTCTCCTCTCTGGGGATAATAAAAACTAACCAGCGAACTGACAGAGGGCCTGACCCCCCCATCCACATCGACCACACAGAAAAAAAAAAACCGTACCCTCCAGCTACTAATTATAATGCTAACTTGCAAAATTTCCCTGCATTTTAAACCAATGGAAAAATGGTGGTGGGATCAGACTTAGAAGAATGGCTTCTTGTCAGTCTCCACGAACAAAAACAGGCATCACCAAGTCAGCTACTCCTCAGCATAGTTATGTCCGTCGCAGCCTTCTTGGGTTTCAGGAGGCACAAACAAACGTTATCACAATTATGGTCAAACGCTGAACACCTGCAAATAATTTTCAACGTAGTGGTTAATTGAAAAGCTCTGCGGCATACTTCTTGGAACAAGCCAGTTACCTGATCCCAAGCAAAGAGGAGTATATAGAACCATGGTGGATTTCCAGCTGATGAAGTAAAGGATTATTAACGTCACGGGATGACCATGGGGACCATCGTTAATTCTCTGAAACAGAATCCGCCCTTTTCACCTGCCAAACACATGCCCACTTCTCCTCTCTGGGGATAATAAAAACTAACCAGCGAACTGACAGAGGGCCTGACCCCCCCCATCCACATCGACCGCACAAAAAAAAAAAAACCGTACCCTCCAGCTACTAATTATAATGCGAACTTGCAAATTTCCCTGCATTTTAAAACAATGGATAAATGACGGTCGGATGATACTTAGAAGAATGGCTTCTTGTCAGTCTCCACTAACAAATATAGGCAACACCAAGTCAGCTACTCCTCAGCATAGTTATGTCCGTCGCAGCCTTCTTGGGTTTCAGGAGGCACATAAAAACGTTATCAAAATTATGGTGAAACGCTGAAAACCTGCAAATAATTTTCAACGTACTGGTTAATTTGAAAACTCTCCAGCATACTTCTTGGAACAAGCCAGGTACCTGTGCCCACGCATAGAGGAGTATATAGAAACATGGTGGAATCCCAACTGATGAAGCAAAGGATTCTTAAAGGAATGAGATGACCATGCGGATCCTGTTTAATTCTCTGAAAAAGAATCCGCGCTTTTCACCTGCCAAACACATGCCCACTACTCTTCTCTGGGGATAATAAACACAAACCAGCGATCTGACAGAGGGCCTGAACACCCATCCTGACCGACCCCACAAAAAAAAAAGTACCCTCCAGCTACTAATTATAATGCCAATTTGCAAAATTTCCCTGCATTTTTAAACAAAGGACAAATGATGGTGGGATGATACTTAGAAGAATGGCTTCTTGTCAGTCTCCACTAACAAAAATAGGCAAAACCAAGTCAGCTAGGCCTCAGCATACTTATGTCCGTCGCAGCCTTCTTGGGTTTCAGGAGGCACAAACAAACGTTATCACAATTATGGTGAAACGCTGAACACCTGCAAATAATTTTCAACGTAGTGGTTAATTGAAAAGCTCTGCGGCATACTTCTTGGAACAAGCCAGTTACCTGTTCCCACGCAAAGAGGAGTATAGAGAACCATGGTGGATTTCCAGCTGATGAAGTAAAGGATTATTAAAGCAGCGGCATGACCATGGGGATCATCGTTAATTCTCTGAAACAGAATCCGCCTTTTTCACCTGCCAAACACATGCCCACTTCTCCTCTCTGGGGATAATAAAAACTAACCAGCGAAGTGACAGAGGGCCTGACCCCACCATCCACATCGACCACACACACACAAAAAAAAAAACCGTACCCTCCAGGTACTAATTATAATGCTAACTTGCAAAATTTCCCTGCATTTTAAAACAATGGAAAAATGGTGGTGGGATGATACTTAGAAGAATGGCTTCTTGTCAGTCTCCACTAACAAAAATAGGCAACACCAAGTCAGCTACTCCTCAGCATAGTTATGTCCGTCGCAGCCTTCTTGGGTTTCAGGAGGCACAAACAAACGTTATCACAATTATGGTGAAACGCTGAACACCTGCAAATAATTTTCAACGTAGTGGTTAATTGAAAAGCTCTGCGGCATACTTCTTGGAACAAGCCAGTTACCTGTTCCCACGCAAAGAGTAGTATATAGAACCATGGTGGATTTCCAGCTGATGAAGTAAAGGATTATTAAAGGAACGGGATGACCATGGGGATCATCGTTAATTCTCTGAAACAGAATCCGCCCTTTTCACCTGCCAAACACATGCCCACTTCTCCTCTCTGGGGATAATAAATACTAACCAGCGAACTGACAGAGGGCCTGACCCCCCCATCCACATCGACCACACACACAAAAAAAAAACCGTACCCTCCAGCTACTAATTATAATGCTAACTTGCAAAATTTCCCTGCATTTTAAAACAATGGAAAAATGGTGGTGGGATGATACTTAGAAGAATGGCTTCTTGTGAGTCTCCACTAACAAAAATAGGCAACACCAAGTCAGCTATTCCTCAGCATAGTTATGTACGTCGCAGCCTTCTTGGGTTTCAGGAGGCACAAACAAACGTTATCACAATTATGGTGAAACACTGAACACTTGCAAATAATTTTCAACGTAGTGGTTAATTGAAAAGCTCTGCGGCATACTTCTTGGAACAAGCCAGTTACCTGTTCCCACGCATAGAGGAGTATATAGAACCATGGTGGATTTCCAGCTGATGAAGTAAAGGATTATTAAAGGAACGGGATGACCATGGGGATCATCGTTAATTCTCTGAAACAGAATCCGCCCTTTTCACCTGCCAAACACATGCCCACTTCTCCTCTCTGGGGATAATAAATACTAACCAGCGAACTGACAGAGGGCCTGACCCCCCCATCCACATCGACACACACAAAAAAACACCGTACCCTCCAGCTACTAATTATAATGCTAACTTGCAAAATTTCCCTGCCTTTTAAAACATTGGAAAAATGGTGGTGGCATGATACTTAGAAGAATGGCTTCTTGTCAGTCTCCACTGACAAAAATAGGCAACACCAAGTCAGCTACGCCTCAGCATAGTTATGTCCGTAGCAGCCATATTTGGTTTCAGTAGGCACATACACACGTTATCACAATTATGGTGAAACGCTGAAAACCTGCAAAGGATTTTCAACATACTGGTTAATTGAAAAGCTCTGAGGCATACTTCTTGGAACAAGCCAGTGTCCTGTGCCCACGCATAGAGAAGTATATAGAACCATGGTGGATTCCGAGCTCATGAAGCAAAGGATTCTTAAAGGAACGGGATTAGCATGCGGATCCTGTTTAATTCTCTGTAACAGATCCGCAGTTTTCACCTGCCATACTAATACCCACTTTTCCTCTCTGGGGATAATAAAAACAAACCAGCGAAGTGACAGAGGGCCTGACCAACACATCCACACTGACCCCACAGGAAAAAAAAAAAAAAAAACAAAACACTGTAGCCTCCAGCTACTAATTATAATGCTAATTTGCAAAATTTTCCTGAATTTTTAAACAATGGGGAAATGGTGATGGGATGATACTTAGAAGAATGGCCTCTTGTCAGTCTCCACTGACAAAAATAGGCAACACCAAGTCAGCTAGGCCTCAGCAGAGTTATGTCCGTAGCAGCCATATTTGGTTTCAGTAGGCACATACACACGTTATCACAATTATCGTGAAACGCTGAAAACCTGCAAATAATTTTCAACGTACAGGTTAATTTGAAAACTCTCCAGCATAATTCTTGGAACAAGCCAGGTACCTGTGCCCACGCATAGAGGAGTATATAGAAACATGGTGGAATCCCAGCTGATGAAGAAAGGATTCTTAAAGGAATGAGATGACCATGCGGATCCTGTTTAATTCTCTGAAACAGAATCCGCACTTTTCACCTGCCAAACACATGCCCACTACTCTTCTCTGGGGATAATAAAAACAAACCAGCGATCTGACAGAGGGCCTGAACACCCATCCTGACCGACCCGCCCCAAAAAAAAGTACCCTCCAGCTACTAATTATAATGCCACATTGCAAAATTTCCCTGCATTTTTAAAAAATGGGGAAATGATGTGGGATGATACTTAGAAGAATGGCTTCTTGTCAGTCTCCACTGACAAAAATAGGCAACACCAAGTCAGCTAGGCCTCAGCAGAGTTATGTCCATAGCAGCCATATTTGGTTTCAGTAGGCACATACACACGTTATCACAATTATGGTGAAACGCTGAAAACCTGCAAAGGATTTTCAACATACTGGTTAATTGAAAAGCTCTGAGGCATACTTCTTGGAACAAGCCAGTTTCCTGTGCCCACGCATGGAGAAGTATATAGAACCATGGTGGATTTCCAGCTCATGAAGCAAAGGATTCTTAAAGGAAAGGATTTACCATGCGGATCCTGTTTAATTCTCTGAAACAGATCTGCAGTTTTCACCTGCCATACTAATACCCACTTCTCCTCTCTGGGGATAATAAAAACAAACCGGCGAACTTACAGAGGGCCTGACCAACACATCCACAGAGACCCCATAGGAAACAAAAAAAAACAAAAAACACCGTAGCCTCCAGCTACTAATTATAATGCTAACTTGCAAAATTTTCTTGCATTTTTAAACAATGGAAAAATGTTGGTGGGATGATACTTAGAAGAATGGCTCCTTGTCAGTCTCCACTAACAAAAATAGGCAACACCAAGTCAGCTACTCCTCAGCATAGTTATGTCCGTCGCAGCCTTCTTGGGTTTCAGGAGGCACAAACAAACGTTATCCCAATTATGGTGAAACGCTGAACACCTGCAAATAATTTTCACCGTAGTGGTTAATTGAAAAGCTCTGCGGCATACTTCTTGGAACAAGCCAGTTACCGGTTCCCACGCAAAGAGGAGTATATAGAACCATGGTGGATTTCCAGCTGATGAAGTAAAGGATTATTAAAGGAACGGGATGACCATGGGGATCATCGTTAATTCTCTGAAACAGAATCCGCCCTTTTCACCTGCCAAACACATGCCCACTTCTCCTCTCTGGGGATAATAAATACTAACCAGCGAACTGACAGAGGGCCTGACCCCCCCATCCACATCGACCACACACAAAAAAAAAAAACCGTACCCTCCAGCTACTAATTATAATGCTAACTTGCAAAATTTCCCTGCATTTTAAAACAATGGAAAACTGGTGGTGGGATGATACTTAGAAGAATGGCTTCTTGTCAGTCTCCACTAACAAAAATAGGCAACACCAAGTCAGCTACTCCTCAGCATAGTTATGTCCGTCGCAGCCCTCTTGGGTTTCAGGAGGCATATACAAACGTTATCAAAATTATGGTGAAACGCTGAAAACCTGCAAATAATTTTCAACGTACTGGTTAATTTGAAAACTCTCCAGCATACTTCTTGGAACAAGCCAGGTACCTGTGCCGACGCATAGAGGCGTATATAGAAACATGGTGGAATCTCAGCTAATGAAGCAAAGGATTCTTAAAGGAATGAGATGACCATGGGGATCATCGTTAATTCTCTGAAACAGAATCCGCACTTTTCACCTGCCAAACACATGCCCACTACTCTTCTCTGGGGATAATAAAAACAAACCAGCGATCTGACAGAGGGCCTGAACACCCATCCTGACCGACCCCACAAAAAAAAAAGTACCCTGCAGCTACTAATTATAATGCCAATTTGCAAAATTTACCTGCATTTTTAAACAATGGAGAAATGATGGTGGGATGATACTTAGAAGAATGGCTTCTTGTTAGTCTCCACTGACAAAAATAGGCAACACCAAGTCAGCTACACCTCGGCATAGTTATGTCCGTAGCAGCCATATTTGGTTTCAGTAGGCACATACACACGTTATCACAATTATGGTGAAACGCTGAAAACCTGCAAAGGATTTTCAACATACTGGTTAATTGAAAAGCTCTGAGACATATTTCTTGGATCAAGCCAGTTTCCTGTGCCCATGCATAGACAAGTATATAGAACCATGGTGGATTTCCAGCTGATGAAGTAAAGGATTATTAAAGGAACGGGATGACCATGGGGATCATCGTTAATTCTCTGAAACAGAATCCGTCCTTTTCAGCTGCCAAACACATGCCCACTTCTCCTCTCTGGGGATAATAAAAACTAACCAGCGAACTGACAGAGGGCCTGACCCCCCCATCCACATCGACCACACAGAAAAAAAAAAACCGTACCCTCCAGCTACTAATTATAATGCTAACTTGCAAAATTTCCCTGCATTTTAAACCAATGGAAAAATGGTGGTGGGATCAGACTTAGAAGAATGGCTTCTTGTCAGTCTCCACGAACAAAAACAGGCATCACCAAGTCAGCTACTCCTCAGCATAGTTATGTCCGTCGCAGCCTTCTTGGGTTTCAGGAGGCACAAACAAACGTTATCACAATTATGGTCAAACGCTGAACACCTGCAAATAATTTTCAACGTAGTGGTTAATTGAAAAGCTCTGCGGCATACTTCTTGGAACAAGCCAGTTACCTGATCCCAAGCAAAGAGGAGTATATAGAACCATGGTGGATTTCCAGCTGATGAAGTAAAGGATTATTAACGTCACGGGATGACCATGGGGACCATCGTTAATTCTCTGAAACAGAATCCGCCCTTTTCACCTGCCAAACACATGCCCACTTCTCCTCTCTGGGGATAATAAAAACTAACCAGCGAACTGACAGAGGGCCTGACCCCCCCCATCCACATCGACCGCACAAAAAAAAAAAAACCGTACCCTCCAGCTACTAATTATAATGCGAACTTGCAAATTTCCCTGCATTTTAAAACAATGGATAAATGACGGTCGGATGATACTTAGAAGAATGGCTTCTTGTCAGTCTCCACTAACAAATATAGGCAACACCAAGTCAGCTACTCCTCAGCATAGTTATGTCCGTCGCAGCCTTCTTGGGTTTCAGGAGGCACATAAAAACGTTATCAAAATTATGGTGAAACGCTGAAAACCTGCAAATAATTTTCAACGTACTGGTTAATTTGAAAACTCTCCAGCATACTTCTTGGAACAAGCCAGGTACCTGTGCCCACGCATAGAGGAGTATATAGAAACATGGTGGAATCCCAACTGATGAAGCAAAGGATTCTTAAAGGAATGAGATGACCATGCGGATCCTGTTTAATTCTCTGAAAAAGAATCCGCGCTTTTCACCTGCCAAACACATGCCCACTACTCTTCTCTGGGGATAATAAAAACAAACCAGCGATCTGACAGAGGGCCTGAACACCCATCCTGACCGACCCCACAAAAAAAAAAGTACCCTCCAGCTACTAATTATAATGCCAATTTGCAAAATTTCCCTGCATTTTTAAACAAAGGACAAATGATGGTGGGATGATACTTAGAAGAATGGCTTCTTGTCAGTCTCCACTAACAAAAATAGGCAAAACCAAGTCAGCTAGGCCTCAGCATACTTATGTCCGTCGCAGCCTTCTTGGGTTTCAGGAGGCACAAACAAACGTTATCACAATTATGGTGAAACGCTGAACACCTGCAAATAATTTTCAACGTAGTGGTTAATTGAAAAGCTCTGCGGCATACTTCTTGGAACAAGCCAGTTACCTGTTCCCACGCAAAGAGTAGTATATAGAACCATGGTGGATTTCCAGCTGATGAAGTAAAGGATTATTAAAGGAACGGGATGACCATGGGGATCATCGTTAATTCTCTGAAACAGAATCCGCCCTTTTCACCTGCCAAACACATGCCCACTTCTCCTCTCTGGGGATAATAAATACTAACCAGCGAACTGACAGAGGGCCTGACCCCCCCATCCACATCGACCACACACAAAAAAAAAAAACCGTACCCTCCAGCTACTAATTATAATGCTAACTTGCAAAATTTCCCTGCATTTTAAAACAATGGAAAAATGGTGGTGGGATGATACTTAGAAGAATGGCTTCTTGTGAGTCTCCACTAACAAAAATAGGCAACACCAAGTCAGCTACTCCTCAGCATAGTTATGTATGTCGCAGCCTTCTTGGGTTTCAGGAGGCACAAACAAACGTTATCACAATTATGGTGAAACACTGAACACTTGCAAATAATTTTCAACGTAGTGGTTAATTGAAAAGCTCTGCGGCATACTTCTTGGAACAAGCCAGTTACCTGTTCCCACGCATAGAGGAGTATATAGAACCATGGTGGATTTCCAGCTGATGAAGTAAAGGATTATTAAAGGAACGGGATGACCATGGGGATCATCGTTAATTCTCTGAAACAGAATCCGCCCTTTTCACCTGCCAAACACATGCCCACTTCTCCTCTCTGGGGATAATAAATACTAACCAGCGAACTGACAGAGGGCCTGACCACCCCATCCACATCGACACACACAAAAAAAAACCGTACCCTCCTGCTACTAATTATAATGCTAACTTGCAAAATTTCCCTGCCTTTTAAAACATTGGAAAAATGGTGGTGGCATGATACTTAGAAGAATGGCTTCTTGTCAGTCTCCACTGACAAAAATAGGCAACACCAAGTCAGCTACGCCTCAGCATAGTTATGTCCGTAGCAGCCATATTTGGTTTCAGTAGGCACATACACTTTATCACAATTATGGTGAAACGCTGAAAACCTGCAAAGGATTTTCAACATACTGGTTAATTGAAAAGCTCTGAGGCATACTTCTTGGAACAAGCCAGTGTCCTGTGCCCACGCATAGAGAAGTATATAGAACCATGGTGGATTCCGAGCTCATGAAGCAAAGGATTCTTAAAGGAACGGGATTAGCATGCGGATCCTGTTTAATTCTCTGTAACAGATCCGCAGTTTTCACCTGCCATACTAATACCCACTTTTCCTCTCTGGGGATAATAAAAACAAACCAGCGAAGTGACAGAGGGCCTGACCAACACATCCACACTGACCCCACAGGAAAAAAAAAAAAAAAAACAAAACACCGTAGCCTCCAGCTACTAATTATAATGCTAATTTGCAAAATTTTCCTGAATTTTTAAACAATGGGGAAATGGTGATGGGATGATACTTAGAAGAATGGCCTCTTGTCAGTCTCCACTGACAAAAATAGGCAACACCAAGTCAGCTAGGCCTCAGCAGAGTTATGTCCGTAGCAGCCATATTTGGTTTCAGTAGGCACATACACACGTTATCACAATTATCGTGAAACGCTGAAAACCTGCAAATAATTTTCAACGTACAGGTTAATTTGAAAACTCTCCAGCATAATTCTTGGAACAAGCCAGGTACCTGTGCCCACGCATAGAGGAGTATATAGAAACATGGTGGAATCCCAGCTGATGAAGAAAGGATTCTTAAAGGAATGAGATGACCATGCGGATCCTGTTTAATTCTCTGAAACAGAATCCGCACTTTTCACCTGCCAAACACATGCCCACTACTCTTCTCTGGGGATAATAAAAACAAACCAGCGATCTGAGAGAGGGCCTGAACACCCATCCTGACCGACCCGCCCCAAAAAAAAGTACCCTCCAGCTACTAATTATAATGCCACATTGCAAAATTTCCCTGCATTTTTAAAAAATGGGGAAATGATGTGGGATGATACTTAGAAGAATGGCTTCTTGTCAGTCTCCACTGACAAAAATAGGCAACACCAAGTCAGCTAGGCCTCAGCAGAGTTATGTCCATAGCAGCCATATTTGGTTTCAGTAGGCACATACACACGTTATCACAATTATGGTGAAACGCTGAAAACCTGCAAAGGATTTTCAACATACTGGTTAATTGAAAAGCTCTGAGGCATACTTCTTGGAACAAGCCAGTTTCCTGTGCCCACGCATGGAGAAGTATATAGAACCATGGTGGATTTCCAGCTCATGAAGCAAAGGATTCTTAAAGGAAAGGATTTACCATGCGGATCCTGTTTAATTCTCTGAAACAGATCTGCAGTTTTCACCTGCCATACTAATACCCACTTCTCCTCTCTGGGGATAATAAAAACAAACCGGCGAACTTACAGAGGGCCTGACCAACACATCCACAGAGACCCCATAGGAAACAAAAAAAAACAAAAAACACCGTAGCCTCCAGCTACTAATTATAATGCTAACTTGCAAAATTTTCTTGCATTTTTAAACAATGGAAAAATGTTGGTGGGATGATACTTAGAAGAATGGCTCCTTGTCAGTCTCCACTAACAAAAATAGGCAACACCAAGTCAGCTACTCCTCAGCATAGTTATGTCCGTCGCAGCCTTCTTGGGTTTCAGGAGGCACAAACAAACGTTATCCCAATTATGGTGAAACGCTGAACACCTGCAAATAATTTTCACCGTAGTGGTTAATTGAAAAGCTCTGCGGCATACTTCTTGGAACAAGCCAGTTACCGGTTCCCACGCAAAGACGAGTATATAGAACCATGGTGGATTTCCAGCTGATGAAGTAAAGGATTATTAAAGGAACGGGATGACCATGGGGATCATCGTTAATTCTCTGAAACAGAATCCGCCCTTTTCACCTGCCAAACACATGCCCACTTCTCCTCTCTGGGGATAATAAATACTAACCAGCGAACTGACAGAGGGCCTGACCCCCCCATCCACATCGACCACACACACAAAAAAAAAACCGTACCCTCCAGCTACTAATTATAATGCTAACTTGCAAAATTTCCCTGCATTTTAAAACAATGGAAAACTGGTGGTGGGATGATACTTAGAAGAATGGCTTCTTGTCAGTCTCCACTAACAAAAATAGGCAACACCAAGTCAGCTACTCCTCAGCATAGTTATGTCCGTCGCAGCCTTCTTGGGTTTCAGGAGGCACATAAAAACGTTATCAAAATTATGGTGAAACGCTGAAAACCTGCAAATAATTTTCAACGTACTGGTTAATTTGAAAACTCTCCAGCATACTTTTTGGAACAAGCCAGGTACCTGTGCCCACGCATAGAGGAGTATATAGAAACATGGTGGAATCCCAACTGATGAAGCAAAGGATTCTTAAAGGAATGAGATGACCATGCGGATCCTGTTTAATTCTCTGAAACAGAATCCGCACTTTTCACCTGCCAAACACATGCCCACTACTCTTCTCTGGGGATAATAAAAACAAACCAGCGATCTGACAGAGGGCCTGAACACCCATCCTGACCGACCCCACAAAAAAAAAAGTACCCTCCAGCTACTAATTATAATGCCAATTTGCAAAATTTCCCTGCATTTTTAAACAAAGGACAAATGATGGTGGGATGATACTTAGAAGAATGGCTTCTTGTCAGTCTCCACTAACAAAAATAGGCAAAACCAAGTCAGCTAGGCCTCAGCATACTTATGTCCGTCGCAGCCTTCTTGGGTTTCAGGAGGCACAAACAAACGTTATCACAATTATGGTGAAACGCTGAACACCTGCAAATAATTTTCAACGTAGTGGGTAATTGAAAAGCTCTGCGGCATACTTCTTGGAACAAGCCAGTTACCTGTTCCCACGCAAAGAGGAGTATAGAGAACCATGGTGGATTTCCAGCTGATGAAGTAAAGGATTATTAAAGGAACGGGATGACCATGGGGATCATCGTTAATTCTCTGAAACAGAATCCGCCCTTTTCACCTGCCAAACACATGCCCACTTCTCCTCTCTGGGGATAATAAAAACTAACCAGCGAACTGACAGAGGGCCTGACCCCCACCATCCACATCGACCACACACACACAAAAAAAACCGTACCCTCCAGCTACTAATTATAATGCAAACTTGCAAAATTTCCCTGCATTTTAAAACAATGGAAAAATGGTGGTGGGATGATACTTAGAAGAATGGCTTCTTGTCAGTCTCCACTAACAAAAATAGGCAACACCAAGTCAGCTACTCCTCAGCATAGTTATGTCCGTCACAGCCTTCTTGGGTTTCAGGAGGCACAAACACACGTTATCACAATTATGATGAAACGCTGAACACCTGCAAATAATTTTCAACGTAGTAGTTAATTGAAAAGCTCTGCGGCATAGTTCTTGGAACAGCCAGTTACCTGTTCCCACGCAAAGAGGAGTATATAGAACCATGGTGGATTTCCAGCTGATGAAGTAAAGGATTATTAAAGGAACGGGTGACCATGGGCATCATCGTTAATTCTCTGAAACAGAATCCGCCCTTTTCACCTGCCAAACACATGCCCCCTTCTGCTCTCTGGGGATAATAAAAACTAACCAGTGAACTGACAGAGGGCCTGACCCCCCCATCCACATCGAACACACACACAAAAAAACCGTACCCTCCAGCTACTAATTATAATGCTAACTTGCAAAATTTCCCTGCATTTTAAAACAATGGAAAAATGGTGGTGGGATGATACTTAGAAGAATGGCTTCTTGTCAGTCTCCACTGACAAAAATAGGCAACACCAAGTCAGCTACCCCTCAGCATAGTTATGTCCGTAGCAGCCATATTTGGTTTCAGTAGGCACATACACACGTTATCACAATTATGGTGAAACGCTGAAAACCTGCAAAGGATTGTCAACATACTGGTTCATTGAAAAGCTCTGAGGCACACTTCTTGGAACTAGCCAGTTTCCTGTGCCCACGCATAGAAAAGTGTATAGAACCATGGTGGATTCCCAGCTCATGAAGCAAAGGATTGTTAAATGAACGGGATTACCATGCGGATCCTGTTTAATTCTCTGAAACAGATCCGCAGTTTTCACCTGCCATACTAATACCCACTTCTCCTCTCTGGGGATAATAAAAACCAACCGGGGAACTGACAGAGGGCCTGACCAACACATCCACACCGAACCCACAGGATAAAAAAAAAAAACACCGTAGCCTCCAGCTACTAATTATAATGCTAACTTGCAAAATTTCCCTGCATTTTAAAACAATGGAAAAATGGTGGTGGGATGATACTTAGAAGAATGGCTTCTTGTCAGTCTCCACTAACAAAAATAGGCAACACCAAGTCAGCTACTCCTCAGCATAGTTATGTCCGTCGCAGCCTTCTAGGGTTTCAGGAGGCACAAACAAAGGTTCTCACAAATATGGTAAAACGCTGAACACCTGCAAATAATTTTCAACGTAGTGGTTAATTGAAAAGCTCTGCGGCATACTTCTTGGAACAAGGCAGTTACCTGTTCCCACGCAAAGAGGAGTATATAGAACCATGGTGGATTTCCAGCTGATGAAGTAAAGCATTATTAAAGGAACGGGATGACCATGGGGATCATCGTTAATTCTCTGAAACAGAATCCGCCCTTTTCACCTGCCAAACACATGGCCACTTCTCCTCTCTGGGGATAATAAAAACTTACCAGCGAACTGACTGTGGGCCTGACCCCCCCCATCCACATAGACCACACACAAAAAAAAAAAACCGTACCCTCCAGCTACTAATGATAATTCTAACTTGCAAAATTTCCCTGCATTTTAAAACAATGGAAAAATGGTGGTGGGATCATACTTAGAAGAATGGCTTCTTGTCTGTCTCCACTAACAAAAATAGGCAACACCAAGTCAGCTACTCCTCAGCATAGTTATGTCCGTCGCAGCCTTCTTGGCTTTCAGGAGGGACATACAAACGTTATCAAAATTATGGTGAAACGCTAAAAACCTGCAAATAATTTTCAACGTACTGGTTAATTTGAAAACTCTCCAGCATAATTCTTGGAACAAGCCAGGTACCTGTGCCCACGCATAGAGGAGTATATAGAAACATGGTGGAATCCCAGCTGATGAAGCAAAGGATTCTTAAAGGAATGAGATGACCATGCGGATCCTGTTTAATTCTCTGAAACAGAATCCGCACTTTTCACCTGCCAAACACATGCCCACTACTCTTCTCTGGGGATAATAAAAACAAACCAGCGATCTGACAGAGGGCCTGAACACCCATCCTGACCGACCCCACAAAACAAAAAAGTACCCTCCAGCTACTAATTATAATGCCAATTTGCAAAATTTCCCTGCATTTTTAAACAATGGAGAAATGATGGTGGGATGATACTTAGAAGAATGGCTTCTTGTCAGTCTCCACTGACAAAAATAGGCAACACCAAGTCAGCTACGCCTCAGCATAGTTATGTCCGTAGCAGCCATATTTGGTTTCAGTAGGCACATACACACGTTATCACAATTATGGTGAAACGCTGAAAACCTGCAAAGGATTTTCAACATACTGGTTCATTGAAAAGCTCTGAGGCATACTTCTTGGAACAAGCCAGTTTCCTGTGCCCACGCATAGAGAAGTATATAGAACCATGGTGGATTCCCAGCTGATGAAGCAAAGGATTCTTAAAGGAACGGGTTTACCATGCGAATCCTGTTTAATTCTCTGAAACAGATCCGCAGTTTTCACCTGCCATACTAATACCCACTTCTCCTCTCTGGGAATAATAAAAACAAACCAGCGAACTGACAGAGGGCCAGACCAACACATCCACACTGACCCCACAGGAAAAAAAAAAAAAAACACCGTAGCCTCCAGCTACTAATTATAATGCTAACTTGCAAAACATTCCTGCCTTTTTTAACAATGGAAAAATGATGGTGAGATGATACTTAGAAGAATGGATTCTTGTCAGTCTCCACTAACAAAAATAGGCAAAACCAAGTCAGCTACGCCTCAGCATAGTTATGTCCGTCGCAGCCTTCTTGGGTTTCAGGAGGCACAAACAAACGTTATCACAATTATGGTGAAACGCTGAACACCTGCAAATAATTTTCGACGTAGTGGTTAATTGACAAGCTCTGCGGCACACTTCTTGGAACAAGCCAGTTACCTGTTCCCACGCTAAGCGGAGTATATAGAACCATGGTGGATTTCCAGCTGATGAAGTAAAGGATTATTAAAGGAACGGGATGACCATGGGGATCTTCGTTAATTCTCTGCAACAGAATCCGCCCTTTTCACCTGCCAAACACATGTCCATTTCTCCTCTCTGGGGATAATAAAAACTAACCAGCGAACTGACAGAGGGCCTGACCCCCCCATCCACATCGACCACACCCACAAAAAAATACCGAACATTCCAGCTACTAATTATAATGCTAACTTGCAAAATTTCCCTGCATTTTAAAACAATGGAAAAATGGTGGTGGGATGATACTTAGAAGAATGGCTTCTTGTCAGTCTCCACTAACAAAAATAGGCAACACCAAGTCAGCTACGCCTCAGCATAGTTTTGTCCGTCGCAGCCTTCTTGGGTTTCAGGAGGCACAAACACACGTTATCACAATTATGGTGAAACGCTGAACACCTGCAAATAATTTTCAACGTAGTGGTTAATTGAAAAGCTCTGCGGCATACTTTTTGGAACAAACCAGTTATCTGTTCCCACAAAAAGAGGAGTATATAGAACCATGGTGGATTTCCAGCTCATGCAGTAAAGGATTATTAAAGGAACGGGATGACCATGGGCATCATCGTTAATTCTCTGAAACAGAATCCGCCCTTTTCACCTGCCAAACACATGCCCACTTCTCCTCTCTGGGGATAATAAAAACCAACCAGCGAACTGACAGAGGGCCTGACCCTCACCATCCACATCGACCACACAAAAAAAAAAAACCGTACCCTCCAGCTACTAATTATAATGCTAACTTGCAAAATTTCCCTGCATTTTAAAACAATGGAAAAATGGTGGTGGATGATACTTAGAAGAATGGCTTCTTGTCAGTCTCCACTAACAAAAATAGGCAACACCAAGTCAGCTACTCCTCAGCATAGTTATGTCCCTCGCAGCCTTCTAGGATTTCAGGAGGCACAAACAAAGGTTCTCACAATTATGGTAAAACGCTGAACACCTGCAAATAATTTTCAACGTAGTGGTTAATTGAAAAGCTCTGCGGCATACTTCTTGGAACAAGGCAGTTACCTGTTCCCAAGCAAAGAGGAGTATAGAGAACCATGGTGGATTTCCAGCTGATGAAGCAAAGGATTATTACAGGAACGGGATGACCATGGGGATCATCGTTAATTCTCTGAAACAAAATCCGCCCTTTTCACCTGCCAAACACATGCCCACTTCTCCTCTCTGGGGATAATAAAAACTAACCAGCGAACTGACAGAGGGCCTGACCCCCCATCCACATCGACCACACACACAAAAAAAAAACCGTACCCTCCAGCTACTAATTATAATGCTAACTTGCAAAATTTCCCTGCATTTTAAAACAATGGAAAAATGGTGGTGGGATGATACTTAGAAGAATGGCTTCTTTTCAGTCTCCACTAACAAAAATAGGCAACACCAAGTCAGCTACTCCTCAGCATAGTTATGTCCGTCGCAGCCTTCTTGGATTTCAGGAGGGACATACAAACGTTATCAAAATTATGGTGAAACGCTGAAAACCTGCAAATTATTTTCAACGTACTGGTTAATTTGAAAACTCTCCAGCATAATTCTTGGAACAAGCCAGGTACCTGTGCCCACGCATAGAGGAGTATATAGAATCATGGTGGAATCCCAGCTCATGAAGCAAAGGATTCTTAAAGGAACGGGATTACCATGCGGATCCTGTTTAATTCTCTGAAACAGATCCGCAATTTTCCCCGGCCATACTAATACCCACTTCTCCTCTCTGGGGATAATAAAAACCAACCGGGGAACTGACAGAGGGGCTGACCAACACATCCACACCGACTCCACAGGAAAAAAAAAAAAAAAAAAACACCGTAGCCTCCAGCTACTAATTATAATGCTAACTTCCAAAATTTTCCTGCATTTTTAAACAATGGAAAAATGATGGTGAGATGATACTTACAAGAATGGATTCTTGTCAGTCTTCACTAACAAAAATAGGCAAAACCAAGTCAGCTTCGCCTCAGCATAGTTATGTCCGTCACAGCCTTCATGGGTTTCAGGAGGCACAAACAAACGTTATCACAATTATGGTGAAAAGCTATACACCTGCAAATAATTTTCAACGTACTGGTTAATTGAAAAGCATTGCGGCATACTTCTTGGAACAAGCCAGTTACCTGTTCCCACGCAAAGAGGAGTATATAGAACCATGGTGGATTTCCAGCTGATGAAGTAAAGGATTATTAAAGGAACGGCTTGACCATGGGGATCATCGTTAATTCTCTGAAACAGAATCCGCCCTTTTCACCTGCTAAACACATGCCTACTTCTCGTCTCTGGGGATAATAAAAACTAACCAGCGAACTGACAGAGGGCCTGACCGCCACCATCCACATCGACCACACACAAAAAAAAACCGTACCCTCCAGCTACTAATTATAATGCTAACTTGCAAAATTTCCCTGCATTTTAAAACAATGGAAAAATGGTGGTGGGATGATACTTAGAAGAATGGCTTCTTGTCAGTCTCCACTAAAAAAAATAGGCAACACCAAGTCAGCTACTCCTCAGCATAGTTATGTCCGTAGCAGCCTTCTTGGGTTTCAGGAGGCACAAACAAACGTTATCACAATTATGGTGAAACGCTGAACACCTGCAAATAATTTTCAACGTAGTGATTAATTGAAAACTCTGAGGCATACTTCTGGGAAAAAGGCAGTTACCTGTTCCCACGCAAAGAGGAGTATAGAGAACCATGGTGGATTTCCAGCTGATGAAGCAAAGGATTATTAAAGGAACGGGATGACCATGGGGATCATCGTTAATTCTCTGAAACTGAATCCCCCCTTTTCACCTGCCAAACACATGCCCACTTCTCCTCTCTGGGGATATTAAAAACTAACCAGAGAACTGACAGAGGGCCTGACCCCCCCATCCACATCGACCACACACACACAAAAAAAACCGTACCCTCCAGCTATTAATTATAATGCTAACTTGCAAAATTTCCCTGCATTTTAAAACAATGGAAAAATGGTGGTGGGATGATACTTAGAAGAATGGCTTCCTGTCAGTCTCCACTAACAAAAATAGGCAACACCAAGTCAGCTACTCCTCAGCATAGCTATGTCCATCGCAGCATTCTTGGGTTTCAGGAGGCACAAACAAACGTTATCACAATTATGGTGAAACGCTGAACACCTGCAAATAATTTTCAACGTAGTGATTAATTGAAAACTCTGCGGCATACTTCTCGGAAAAAGGCACTTACCTGTTCCCACGCAAAGAGGAGTATAGAGAACCATGGTGGATTTCCAGCTGATGAAGTAAAGGATTATGAAAGGAACGGGATGACCATGGGGATCATCGTTAATTCTCTGAAACTGAATCCCCCCTTTTCACCTGCCAAACACATGCCCACTTCTCCCCTCTGGGGATAATAAAAACTATCCAGCGAACTGACAGAGGGCCTGACCCCCACCATCCACATCGACCACACAAAAAAAAAAACCGTACCCTCCAGCTACTAATTATAATGCTAACTTGCAAAATTTCCCTGCATTTTAAAACAATGGAAAAATGGTGGTGGGGTCATACTTAGAAGAGTGGCTTCTTGTCAGTCTCCACTAACAAAAATAGGCAACACCAAGTCAGCTACTCCTCAGCATATTTATGTCCGTCACAGCCTTCTTGGGTTTCAGGAGGCACAAACAAAGTTTCTCACAATTATGGTGAAACGCTGAAAACCTGCAAATAATTTTCAACGTAGTGGTTAATTGAAAAGCTCTGCGACATACTTCTTGGAACAAGCCAGTTACCTGTTCCCACGCAAAGAGGAGTATATAGAAACATGGTGGAATCCCAGCTGATGAAGCAAAGGATTCTTAAAGGAATGAGATGACCATGCGTATCCTGTTTAAGTCTCTGAAACAGAATCCGCACTTTTCACCTGCCAAACACATGCCCACTACTCTTATCTGGGGATAATAAAAACAAACCAGCGATCTGACAGAGGGCCTGAACACCCATCCTGACCAACCCCACAAAACAAAAAAGTACCCTCCAGCTACTAATTATAATGCCAATTTGCAAAATTTTCCTGCATTTTTTAAACAATGGAGAAATGATGGTGGGATGATACTTAGAAGAATGGCTTCTTGTCAGTCTCCACTGACAAAAATAGGCAACACCAAGTCAGCTACGCCTCAGCATAGTTATGTCCGTAGCAGCCATATTTGGTTTCAGTAGGCACATACAAACGTTATCACAATTATGGTGAAACGCTGAAAACCTGCAAAGGATTGTCAACATACTGGTTAATTGAAAAGCTCTGAGGCATACTTCTTGGAACTAGCCAGTTTCCTGTGCCCACGGATAGACAAGTATATAGAACCATGGTAGATTCCCAGCTCATGAAGCAAAGGATTCATAAAGGAACGGGATTACCATGCGGATCCTGTTTAATTCTCTGAAACAGATCCGCAGTTTTCACCTGCCATACTAATACCCACTTCTCCTCTCTGGGGATAATAAAAACCAACCGTGGAACTGACAGAGGGCCTGACCAACACATCCACACCGACCCCACTGGAAAAAAAAAAAAAAAACACCGTAGCCTCCAGCTACTAATTATAATGCTAACTTGCAAAATTTTCCTGCATTTTTAAACAAGGCAAAAATGATGGTGAGATTATACTTACAAGAATGGATTCTTGTCAGTCTCCACTAACAAAAATAGGCAACACCAAGTCAGCTACTCCTCAGCATAGTTATGTCCGTCGCAGCCCTCTTGGGTTTCAGGAGGCACAAACACACGTTATCACAATTATGGTGAAACGCTGAACACCTGCAAATAATTTTCAACGTAGTGGTTAATTGAAAAGCTCTGCGGCATACTTCTTGGAACAAGCCAGTGACTGTTCCCACGCAAAGAGGAGTATATAGAACCATGGTGGATTTCCAGCTGATGAAGTAAAGGATTATTAAAGGAACGGGATGACCATGGGGATCATCGTTAATTCTCTGAAACAGAACCGCCCTTTTGAACTGCCAAACACATGCCCACTTCTCCTCTCTGGGGATAATAAAAACTAACCAGCGAACTGACAGAGGGCCTCACCCCCCCGATCCACATCGACCACACACACAAAAAAAAAACCGTACCCTCCAGCTACTAATTATAATGCTAAATTGCAAAATTTCCCTGCATTTTAAAACAGTGGAAAAATGGTGGTGGGATCATACTTAGAAGAATGGCTTCTTGTCTGTCTCCACTAACAAAAATAGGCAACACCAAGTCAGCTACTCCTCAGCATACTTATGCCCTCGCAGCCTTCTTGGGTTTCAGGAGGGACATACAAACGTTATCAAAATTATGGTGAAACGCTGAACACCTGAAAATAATTTTCAACGTACTGGTTAATTTGAAAACTCTCCAGCATAATTCTTGGAACAAGCCAGGTACCTGTGCCCACGCATAGAGGAGTATATAGAAACATGGTGGAATCCCAGCTGATGAAGCAAAGGATTCTTAAAGGAATGAGATGACCATGCGGATCCTGTTTAATTCTCTGAAACAGAATCCGCACTTTTCACCTGCCAAACACATGCCCACTACTCTTCTCTGGGGATAATAAAAACAAACCAACGATCTGACAGAGGGCCTGAACACCCATCCTGACCGACCCCACAAAACAAAAAAGTACCCTCCAGCTACTAATTATAATGCCAATTTGCAAAATTTCCCTGCATTTTTAAACAATGGAGAAATGATGGTGGGATGATACTTAGAAGAATGGCTTCTTGTCAGTCTCCACTGACAAAAATAGGCAACACCAAGTCAGCTACGCCTCAGCATAGTTATGTCCGTAGCAGCCATATTTGGTTTCAGTAGGCACATACACACGTTATCACAATTATGGTGAAACGCTGAAAACCTGCAAAGGATTTTCAACATACTGGTTAATTGAAAAGCTCTGAGGCATACTTCTTGGAACAAGCCAGTTACCTGTTCCCACGCAAAGAGGAGTATATAGAACCATGGTGGATTCCCAGCTCATGAAGCAAAGGATTCTTAAAGGAACTGGATTACCATGTGGATCCTGTTTAATTCTCTGAAACAGATCCGCAGTTTTCACCTGCCATACTAATACCCACTTCTCCTCTCTGGGGATAATAAAAACAAACCAGCGAACTGACAGAGGGCCTGACCAACACATCCACACCAACCCCACAGGAAAAAAAAAAAAAAAACACCGAAGCCTCCAGCTACTAATTATAATGCTAACTTGCAAAATTTACCTGCATTTTTAAACAATGGAAAAATGATGGTGAGATGATACTTACAAGAATTTATTCTTGTCAGACTCCACTAACAAAAATAGGCAAAACCAAGTCACCTAAGCCTCAGCATAGTTATGTCCGTCGCAGCCTTCTTGGGTTTCAGGAGGCACAAACAAAGGGTCTCACAATTATGGTGAAACGCTGAACACCTGCAAATAATTTTCAACGTACTGGTTAATTGAAAAGCTCTGCGGCATACTTCTTGGAACAAGGCAGTTACCTGTTCCCACGCAAAGAGGAGTATATAGAACCATGGTGGATTTCCAGCTGATGAAGTAAAGGATTATTAAAGGAACGAGATGACCATGGTGATCATCGTTAATTCTCTGAAACAGAATCCGCCCTTTTCACCTGCCAAACACATGCCCACTTCTCCTCTCTGGGGATAACAAAAACTAACCAGCGAACTGACAGAGGGCCTGACCCCCCCATCCACATCGACCTCACACACAAAAAAAAAAAACCGTACCCTCCAGCTACTAATTATAATGCTAACTTGCAAAATTTCCCTGCATTTTAAAACAATGGAAAAATGGTGGTGGGATGATACTTAGAAGAATGGCTTCTTGTCAGTCTCCACTAACAAAAATAGGCAACACCAAGTCAGCTACTCCTCAGCATAGCTATGTCCGTCGCAGCCTTCTTGGGTTTCAGGAGGCACAAACAAACGTTATCACAATTATGGTGAAACGCTGAACACCTGCAAATAATTTTCAACGTAGTGGTTAATTGAAAAGCTCTGCGGCATACTTCTTGGAACAAGGCTGTTACCTGTTCCCACGCAAAGAGGAGTATAGAGAACCATGGTTGATTTCCAGCTGATGAAGTAAAGGATTTTTAAAGGAACGGGATGACCATGGGGATCATCGTTAATTCTCTGAAACAGAATCCGCCCTTTTCACCTGCCAAACACATGCCCACTTCTCCTCTCTGGGGATAATAAAAACTAACCAGCGAACTGACAGAGGGCCTGACCCCCCCCATCCACATCGACCACACACACAAAAAAAAACCCGTACCCTCCAGCTACTAATTATAATGCTAACTTGCAAAATTTCCCTCATTTTAAAACAATGGAAAATGGTGGTGGGGTCATACTTAGAAAAATGGCTTCTTGTCTGTCTCCACTAACAAAAATAGGCAACACCAAGTAAGCTACTCCTCAGCATAGTTATGTCCATCGCAGCCTTCTTGCGTTTCAGGAGGGACATACAAACGTTATCAAAATTATGGTGAAACGCTGAAAACCTGCAAATAATTTTCAACGTACTGGTTAATTTGAAAACTCTTCAGCATAATTCTTGGAACAAGCCAGGTACCTGTGCCGACGCATAGAGGAGTATATATAAACATGGTGGAATCCCAGCTGATGAAGCAAAGAATTCTTAGAGGAATGAGATGACCATTCGGATCCTGTTTAATTCTCTGAAACAGAATCCGCCTTTTTCACCTGCCAAACACATGCCCACTTCTCCTCTCTGGGGATAATAATAATTAACCAGCGAACTGACAGAGGGCCTGACCCCCCCACCCACCTCGACTACACACACAAAAAAAAAAAAACCGTACCTTCCAGCTACTAATTATAATGCTAACTTGCAAAATTTCCCTGCATTTTAAAACAATGGAAAAATGGTGGTGGGATGATACTTAGAAGAATGGCTTCTTGTCTGTCTCCACTAACAAAAATAGGCAACACCAAGTCAGCTACTCCTCAGCATAGTTATGTCCGTCGCAGCCTTCTTGGGTTTCAGGAGGCACAAACACACGTTATGACAATTATGGTGAAACACTGAACACCTGCAAATAATTTTCAACGTAGTGGTTAATTAAAAAGCTCTGCGGCATACTTCTTGGAACAAGCCAGTTACCTGTTCCCACGCAAAGAGGAGTATAGAGAACCATGGTGGATTTCCAGCTGATGAAGTAAAGGATTATTAAAGGAATGGGATGACCATGGGGATCATCGTTAATACTCTGAAACAGAATCCGCCCTTTTCACCTGCCAAACACATGCCCACTTCTCCTCTCTGGGGATAATAAAAACTAACCAGCGAACTGACAGAGGGCCTGACCCCCCCATCCACATCGACCACACACACAAAAAAAAAAACCGTACCCTCCAGCTACTAATTATAATGCTAACTTGCAAAATTTCCCTGCATTTTAAAACAGTGGAAAAATGGTGGTGGGATCATACTTAGAAGAATGGCTTCTTGTCAGTCTCCACTAACAAAAATAGGCAACACCAAGTCAGCTACTCCTCAGCATAGTTATGTCCGTCACAGCCTTCTTGGGTTTCAGGAGGGACATACAAACGTTATCAAAATTATGGTGAAACGCTGAAAACCCGCAAATAATTTTCAACGTACTGGTTAATTTGAAAACTCTCCAGAATAATTCTTGGAACAAGCCAGGTACCTGTGCCCACGCACAGAGGAGTATATAGAAACATGGTGGAATCCCAGCTGATGAAGCAAAGGATTCTTAAGGGAATGAGATGACCATGCGGATCCTGTTTAATTCTCTGAAACAAAATCCGCACTTTTCACCTGCCAAACACATGCCCACTACTCTTCTCTGGGGATAATAAAAACAACCAGCGATCTGACAGAGGGCCTGAACACCCATCCTGACCGACCCCACAAAACAAAAAAGTACCCTCCAGCTACTAATTATAATGCCAATTTGCAAAATTTCCCTGCATTTTTAAACAATGGAGAAATGATGGTGGGATGATACTTAGAAGAATGGCTTCTTGTCAGTCTCCACTGACAAAAATAGGCAACACCAAGTCAGCTACGCCTCAGCATAGTTATGTCCGTAGCAGCCATATTTGGTTTCAGTAGGCACATACACACGTTATCACAATTATGATGAAACGCTGAAAACCTGCAAAGGATTGTCAACATACTGGTTCATTGAAAAGCTCTGAGGCATACTTCTTGGAACTAGCCAGTTTCCTGTGCCCACGCATAGACAAGTATATAGAACCATGGTGGATTCCCAGGTCATCAAGCAAAGGATTCTTAAAGGAACGGGATTACCATGCGGATCCTGTTTAATTCTCTGATACAGATCCGCAGTTTTCACCTGCCATACTAATACCCACTTCTCCTCTCTGGGGATAATAAAAACCAACCAGGGAACTGACAGAGGGCCTGACCAACACATCCACACCGACCCCACAGGAAAAAAAAAAAAAAAACACCGTAGCCTCCAGCTATTAATTATAATGCTAACTTGCAAAATTTTCCTGTATTTTTAAACAATGGAAAAATGATGGTGAGATGATACTTACAAGAATGCATTCTTGTCAGTCTCCACTAACAAAAATAGGCAAAACCAAGTCAGCTACTCCTCAGCATAGTTATGTCCGTCGCAGCCTTCTAGCGTTTCAGGAGGCACAAACAAAGGTTCTCACAATTATGGTAAAAGGCTGAACACCAGCAAATAATTTTCAACGTAGTGGTTAATTGAAAAGCTCTGCGGCATACTTCTTGGAACAAGCCAGTTACCTGTTCCCACGCAAAGAGGAGTATATAGAACCATGTTGGATTTCCAGCTGATGAAGTAAAGGATTATTAAAGGAACGGGATGACCATGGGGATCATCGTTAATTCTCTGAAACAAAATCCGCCCTTTTAACCTGCCAAACACATGCCCACTTCTCCTCTCTGGGGATAATAAAAACCAACCGGGGAACTGAGAGAGGGCCTGACCCCCCCCCCCACATCCACATCGACCACACAAAAAAAAAAAAAACCGTACCTTCCAGCTACTAATTATAATGCTAACTTGCAAAATTTCCCTGTATTTTAAAACAATGGAAAAATGGTGGTGGGATGATACTTAGAAGAATGGCTTCTTGTCTGTCTCCACTAACAAAAATAGGCAACACCAAGTCAGCTACTCCTCAGCATAGTTATGTCCGTCGCAGCCTTCTTGCGTTTCAGGAGGGACATACAAACGTTATCAAAATTATGGTGAAACGCTGAAAACCCGCAAATAATTTTCAACGTACTGGTTAATTTGAAAACTCTCCAGCATAATTCTTGGAACAAGCCAGGTACCTGTGCCCACGCACAGAGGAGTATATAGAAACATGGTGGAATCCCAGCTGATGAAGCAAAGGATTCTTAAAGGAATGAGATGACCATGCGGATCCTGTTTAATTCTCTGAAAGAGAATCCGCACTTTTCACCTGCCAAACACATGCCCACTACTCTTCTCTGGGGATAATAAAAACAAACCAGCGATCTGACAGAGGGCCTGAACACCCATCCTGACTGACCCCACAAAACAAAAAAGTACCCTCCAGCTACTAATTATAATGCCAATTTGCAAAATTTCCCTGCATTTTTAAACAATGGAGAAATGATGGTGGGATGATACTTAGAAGAATGGCTTCTTGTCAGTCTCCACTGACAAAAATAGGCAACACCAAGTCAGCTACGCCTCAGCAGAGTTATGTCCGTAGCAGCCATATTTGGTTTCAGTATGCACATACACACGTTATCACAATTATGGTGAAACGCTGAAAACCTGCAAAGGATTGTCAACATACTGGTTCATTGAAAAGCTCTGAGGCATACTTCTTGGAACTAGCCAGTTTCCTGTGCCCACGCATAGACAAGTATATAGAACCATGGTGGATTCCCAGGTCATGAAGCAAAGCATTCTTAAAGGAACGGGATTACCATGCAGATCCTGTTTAATTCTCTGAAACAGATCCGAAGTTTTCACCTGCCATACTAATACCCACTTCTCCTCTCTGGGGATAATAAAAACCAACCAGGGAACTTACAGAGGGCCTCACCAACACATCCACACCGACCCCACAGGAAAAAAAAAAAAAAAAAACACCGTAGCCTCCAGCTACTAATTATAATGCTAACTTGCAAAATTTTCCTGTATTTTTAAACAATGGAAAAATGATGGTGAGATAATACTTACAAGAATGCATTCTTGTCAGTCTCCACTAACCTAAATAGGCAAAACCAAGTCAGCTACTCCTCAGCATAGTTATGTCCGTCGCAGCCTTCTAGGGTTTCAGGAGGCACAAACAAACGTTATCACAATTATGGTGAAACGCTGAACACCTGCAAATAATTTTCAACGTAGTGGTTAATTGAAAAGCTCTGCGGCATACTTCTTGGAACAAGCCAATTACCTGTTCCCACGCAAAGAGGAGTATATAGAACCATGGTGGATTTCCAGCTGATGAAGTAAAGGATTATTAAAGGAAAGGGATGACCATGGGGATCATCGTTAATTCTCTGAAACAGAATCCGCCCTTTTCACCTGCCAAACACATGCCCACTTCTCCTCTCTGGGGATAATAAAAACTAACCAGCGAACTGACAGAGGGCCTGACCACCCCATCCACATCGACCACACACACACAAAAAAAACCGTACCCTCCAGCTACTAATTATAATGCTAACTTGCAAAATTTCCCTGCATTTTAAAACAATGGAAAAATGGTGGTGGGATGATACTTAGAAGAATGGCTTCTTGTCAGTCTCCACTAACAAAAATAGGCAACACCAAGTCAGCTACTCCTCAGCATAGCTACGTCCATCGCAGCCTTCCTGGGTATCAGGAGGCACAAACAAACTTTATCACAATTATGGTGAAACGCTGAACACCTGCAAATAATTTTCAACGTAGTGGTTAATTGAAAAGCTCTGTGGCATACTTCTTGGAACAAGGCAGTTACCTGTTCCCACGCAAAGAGGAGTATAGAGAACCATGGTGGATTTCCAGCTGATGAAGTAAAGGATTATTAAAGGAACGGGATGACCATGGGGATCATCGTTAATTCTCTGAAACAGAATCCGCCCTTTTCACCTGCCAAACACATGCCCGCTTCTCCTCTCTGGGGATAATAAAAACTAACCAGCGAACTGACACAGGGACTGCCCCCCCCCGTCCACATCGACCAAACCCTAAAAAAAAAACCGTACCCTCCAGCTACTAAATATAATGCTAACTTGCAAAATTTCCCTGCATTTTAAAACAATGGAAAAATGGTGGTGGGATGATACTTAGAAGAATGGCTTCTTGTCTGTCTCCACTAACACATATAGCCAACACCAAGTCAGCTACTCCTCAGCATAGTTATGTCTGTCGCAGCCTTCTTGGGTTTCAGGAGGGATATACAAACCTTATCAAAATTATGGTGAAACGCTGAAAACCTGCAAATAATTTTCAACGTACTGGTTAATTTGAAAAATCTCCAGCATAATTCTTGGAACAAGCCAGGTACTTGTGCCGACGCATAGAGGAGTATATAGAAACATGGTGGAATCCCAGCTGGTGAAGCAAAGGATTCTTAAAGGAATGAGGTGACCATGCGGATCCTGTTTATTTCTCTGAAACAGAATAAGCACTTTTCACCTGCCAAAAACATGCCCACTACTCTTCTCTGGGGATAATAAAAACAAACCAGCTATCTGACAGAGGGCCTGAACACCCATCCTGACCGACCCCACAAAACAAAAAAGTACCCTCCAGCTACTAATTATAATGCCAATTTGCAAAATTTCCCTGCATTTTTAAACAATGGAGAAATGATGGTGGGATGATACTTAGAAGAATGGCTTCTTGTCAGTCTCCACTGACAAAAATAGGCAACACCAAGTCAGCTACGCCTCAGCATAGTTATGTCCGTAGCAGCCATATTTGGTTTCAGTAGGCACATACACACGTTATCACAATTATGGTGAAACGCTGAAAACCTGCAAAGGATTGTCAACATACTGGTTCATTGAAAAGCTCTGAGGCATACTTCTTGGAACTAGCCAGTTTCCTGTGCCCACGCATAGACAAGTATATAGAACCATGGTGGATTCCCAGCTCATGAAGCAAAGGATTCTTAAAGGAACGGGATTACCATGCGGATCCTGTTTAATTCTCTGAAACAGATCCGCAGTTTTCACCTGCCATACTAATATCCACTTCTCCTTTCTGGGGATAACAAAAACCAACCGGGGAACTGACAGAGGGCCTGACCCACACATCCACACCGACCCCACAGGAAAAAAAAAAAAAAAAAAACCGTAGCCTCCAGCTACTAATTATAATGCTAACTTGCAAAATTTTCCTGCATTTTTAAACAATGGAATAATGGTGGTGGGATGATACTTACAAGAATGGATTCTTGTCAGTCTCCACTAACAAAAATAGGCAAAACCAAGTCAGCTACGCCTCAGCATAGTTATGTCCGTCGCAGCCTTCTTGGGTTTCAGGAGGCACAAACAAACGTTATCAAAATTATGGTGAAACGCTGAACACCTGCAAATAATTTTCAACGTAGTGGTTAATTGAAAAGCTCTGCGGCATACTTCTTGGAACAAGGCAGTTACCTGTTCCCACGCAAAGAGGAGTATATAGAACCATGGTGGATTTCCACCTGATGAAGTAAAGGATTATTGAAGGAACGGGATGACAATGGTGATCATCGTTACTTCTCTGAAAGAGAATCCGCCCTCTTCACCTGCCAAACACATGCCCACTTCTCCTCTCTGGGGATAATAAAAACTAACCAGCGAACTGACAGAGGGCCTGACCCCCACCATCCACATCGACCACACAAAAAATAAAAACCGTACCCTCCAGCTACTAATTATAATGCTAACTTGCAAAATTTCCCTGCATTTTAAAACAATGGAAAAATGGTGGTGGGATGATACTTAGAAGAATGGCTTCTTGTCAGTCTCTACTAACAAAAATAGGCAACACCAAGTCAGCTACTCCTCAGCATAGTTATGTCCGTCGCAGCCTTCTTGGGTTTCAGGAGGCACAAACAAAAGTTCTCACAATTCTGGTGAAACGCTGAACACCTGCAAATAATTTTCAACGTACTGGTTAATTTGAAAACTCTCCAGCATAATTCTTGGAACAAGCTAGGTACCTGTGCCCACGCATAGAGGAGTATACAGAAACATGGTGGAATCCCAGCTGATGAAGCAAAGGATTCTTAAAGGAATGAGATGACCATGCGGATCCTGTTTAATTCTCTGAAACAGAATCCGCACTTTTCACCTGCCAAACACATGCCCACTACTCTTCTCTGGGGATAATAAAAACAAACCAGCGATCTGACAGAGGGCCTGAACACCCATCCTGACCGACCCCACAAAACAAAAAAGTACCCTCCAGCTACTAATTATAATGCCAATTGGCAAAATTTCCCTGCATTTTTAAACAATGGAGAAATGATGGTGGGATGATACTTAGAAGAATGGCTTCTTGTCAGTCTCCACTGACAAAAATAGGCAACACCAAGTCAGCTACGCCTCAGCATAGTTATGTCCGTAGCAGCCATATTTGGTTTCAGTAGGCACATACACACATTATCACAATTATGGTGAAACGCTGAAAACCTACAAAGGATTGTCAACATACTGGTTAATTGAAAAGCTCTGAGGCATACTTCTTGGAACTAGCCAGCTTACTGTGCCCACGCATAGACAAGTATATAGAACCATGGTGGATTCCCAGCTCATGAAACAAAGGATTCTTAAAGGAACGGGATTACCATGCGGATCCTGTTTAATTCTCTGAAACAGATCCGCAGTTTTCACCTGCCATACTAATACCCACCTCTCCTCTCTGGGGATAATAAAAACCAACCGGGGAACTGACAGAGGGCCTGACCAACACATCCACACCGACCCCACAGGAAAACAAAAAAAAAAACACAGTAGCCTCCAGCTACTAATTATAATGCTAACTTGCAAAATTTTCCTGCATTTTTGAACAATGGAAAAATGATGGTGAGACGATACTTACAAGAATGGATTCTTGTCAGTCTCCACTAACAAAAATAGGCAAAACGAAGTCAGCTACTCCTCAGCATAGTTATGTCCGTCGCAGCCTTCTTGGGTTTCAGGAGGCACAAACAAACGTTATCACAATTATGGTGAAACGCTGAACACCTGCAAATAATTTTCAACGTACTGGTTAATTGAAAAGCTCTGCGGCATACTTCTTGGAACAAGTCAGTTACCTGTTCCCACGCAAAGAGGAGTACAGAGAACCATGGTGGATTTCCAGCTGATGAAGTAAAGGATTATTAAAGGAACGGGATGACCATGGGGATCATCGTTAATTCTCTGAAACAGAATCCGCCCTTTTCACCTGCCAAACACATGCCCACTTCTCCTCTCTGGGGAGAATAAAAACTAACCAGCGAACTGACAGAGGGCCTCACCTCCCCCCATCCACATCGACCACACACACACAAAAAAAAACCGTACCCTCCAGCTACTAATTATAATGCTAACTTGCAAAATTTCCCTGCATTTTAAAACAATGGAAAAATGGTGGTGGGATCATACTTAGAAGAATGGCTTCTTGTCTGTCTCCACTAACAAAAATAGGCAACACCGAGTCAGCTACTCCTCAGCATAGTTATGTCCGTCGCAGCCTTCTTGGGTTTCAGGAGGGACATACAAACGTTATCAAAATTATGGTGAAACGCTGAACACCTGCAAATAATTTTCAACGTACTGGTTAATTTGAAAACTCTCCAGCATAATTCTTGGAACAAGCTAGGTACCTGTGCCCTCGCATAGAGGAGTATATAGAAACATGGTGGAATCCCAGCTGATGAAGCAAAGGATTCTTAAAGGAATGAGATGACCATGCGGATCCTGTTTAATTCTCTGAAACAGAATCCGCACTTTTCACCTGCCAAACACATGCCCACTTCTCCTCTCTGGGGAGAATAAAAACTAACCAGCGAACTGACAGAGGGCCTCACCCCCCCCCATCCACATCGACCACACACAAAAAAATAAAACCGTACCATCCAGCTACTAATTATAATGCTAACTTGCAAAATTTCCCTGCATTTTAAAACAATGGAAAAATGGTGGTGGGTTGATACTTAGAAGAATGGCTTCTTGTCAGTCTCCACTAACAAAAATAGGCAACACCAAGTCAGCTACTCCTCAGCATAGTTATGTCCGTCGCAGCCTTCTTGGGTTTCAGGAGGCACAAACAAAGGTTCTCACAATTATGGTAAAACGCTGAACACCTGCAAATAATTTTCAACGTACTGGTTAATTGAAAAGCTCTGCGGCATACTACTTGGAACAAGGCAGTTACCTGTTCCCACGCAAAGACGAGTATAGAGAACCATGGTGGATTTCCAGCTGATGAAGTAAAGGATTATTAAAGGAAAGGGATGACCATGGGGATCATAGTTAATTCTCTGACAGAATCCGCCCTTTTCACCTGCCAAACACATGCCCACTTCTCCTCTCGGGATAATAAAAACTAACCAGCGAACTGACAGAGGGCCTGACCCCCACCATCCACATCGACCACACAAAAAATAAAAACCGTACCCTCCAGCTACTAATTATAATGCTAACTTGCAAAATTTCCCTGCATTTTAAAACAATGGAAAAATGGTGGTGGGATGATACTTAGAAGAATGGCTTCTTGTCAGTCTCCACTAACAAAAATAGGCAACACCAAGTCAGCTACTCCTCAGCATAGTTATGTCCGTCGCAGCCTTCTTGGGTTTCAGGAGGCACAAACAAAAGTTCTCACAATTCTGGTGAAACGCTGAACACCTGCAAATAATTTTCAACGTACTGGTTAATTTGAAAACTCTCCAGCATAATTCTTGGAACAAGCTAGGTACCTGTGCCCACGCATAGAGGAGTATACAGAAACATGGTGGAATCCCAGCTGATGAAGCAAAGGATTCTTAAAGGAATGAGATGACCATGCGGATCCTGTTTAATTCTCTGAAACAGAATCCGCACTTTTCACCTGCCAAACACATGCCCACTACTCTTCTCTGGGGATAATAAAAACAAACCAGCGATCTGACAGAGGGCCTGATCACCCATCCTGACCGACCCCACAAAACAAAAAAGTACCCTCCAGCTACTAATTATAATGCCAATTGGCAAAATTTCCCTGCATTTTTAAACAATGGAGAAATGATGGTGGGATGATACTTAGAAGAATGGCTTCTTGTCAGTCTCCACTGACAAAAATAGGCAACACCAAGTCAGCTACGCCTCAGCATAGTTATGTCCGTAGCAGCCATATTTGGTTTCAGTAGGCACATACACACATTATCACAATTATGGTGAAACGCTGAAAACCTACAAAGGATTGTCAACATACTGGTTAATTGAAAAGCTCTGAGGCATACTTCTTGGAACTAGCCAGCTTACTGTGCCCACGCATAGACAAGTATATAGAACCATGGTGGATTCCCAGCTCATGAAGCAAAGGATTCTTAAAGGAACGGGATTACCATGCGGATCCTGTTTAATTCTCTGAAACAGATCTGCAGTTTTCACCTGCCATACTAATACCCACCTCTCCTCTCTGGGGATAATAAAAACCAACCGGGGAACTGACAGAGGGCCTGACCAACACATCCACACCGACCCCACAGGAAAACAAAAAAAAAAACACAGTAGCCTCCAGCTACTAATTATAATGCTAACTTGCAAAATTTTCCTGCATTTTTGAACAATGGAAAAATGATGGTGAGACGATACTTACAAGAATGGATTCTTGTCAGTCTCCACTAACAAAAATAGGCAAAACGAAGTCAGCTACTCCTCAGCATAGTTATGTCCGTCGCAGCCTTCTTGGGTTTCAGGAGGCACAAACAAACGTTATCACAATTATGGTGAAACGCTGAACACCTGCAAATAATTTTCAACGTACTGGTTAATTGAAAAGCTCTGCGGCATACTTCATGGAACAAGCCAGTTACCTGTTCCCACGCAAAGAGGAGTACAGAGAACCATGGTGGATTTCCAGCTGATGAAGTAAAGGATTATTAAAGGAACGGGATGACCATGGGGATCATCGTTAATTCTCTGAAACAGAATCCGCCCTTTTCACCTGCCAAACACATGCCCACTTCTCCTCTCTGGGGAGAATAAAAACTAACCAGCGAACTGACAGAGGGCCTCACCTCCCCCCATCCACATCGACCACACACACACAAAAAAAAAACCGTACCATCCAGCTACTAATTATAATGCTAACTTGCAAAATTTCCCTGCATTTTAAAACAATGGAAAAATGGTGGTGGGATCATACTTAGAAGAATGGCTTCTTGTCTGTCTCCACTAACAAAAATAGGCAACACCAAGTCAGCTACTCCTCAGCATAGTTATGTCCATCGCAGCCTTCTTGGGTTTCAGGAGGGACATACAAACGTTATCAAAATTATGGTGAAACGCTGAACACCTGCAAATAATTTTCAACGTACTGGTTAATTTGAAAACTCTCCAGCATAATTCTTGGAACAAGCTAGGTACCTGTGCCCTCGCATAGAGGAGTATACAGAAACATGGTGGAATCCCAGCTGATGAAGCAAAGGATTCTTAAAGGAATGAGATGACCATGCGGATCCTGTTTAATTCTCTGAAACAGAATCCGCACTTTTCACCTGCCAAACACATGCCCACTACTCTTCTCTGGGGATAATAAAAACAAACCAGCGATCTGACAGAGGGCCTGAACACCCATCCTGACCGACCCCACAAAACAAAAAAGTACCCTCCAGCTACTAATTATAATGCCAATTTGCAAAATTTCCCTGCATTTTTAAACAATGGAGAAATGATGGTGGTATGATACTTAGAAGAATGGCTTCTTGTCAGTCTCCACTGACAAAAATAGGCAACACCAAGTCAGCTACGCCTCAGCATAGTTATGTCCGTAGCAGCCATATTTGGTTTCAGTAGGCACATACACACATTATCACAATTATGGTGAAACGCTGAAAACCTACAAAGGATTGTCAACATACTGGTTAATTGAAAAGCTCTGAGGCATACTTCTTGGAACTAGCCAGCTTACTGTGCCCACGCATAGACAAGTATATAGAACCATGGTGGTTTCCCAGCTCATGAAGCAAAGGATTCTTAAAGGAACGGGATTACCATGCGGATCCTGTTTAATTCTCTGAAACAGATCCGCAGTTTTCACCTGCCATACTAATACCCACCTCTCCTCTCTGGGGATAATAAAAACCAACCGGGGAACTGACAGAGGGCCGGACCAACACATCCACACTGACCCCACAGGAAAACAAAAAAAAAAACACAGTAGCCTCCAGCTACTAATTATAATGCTAACTTGCAAAATTTTCCTGCATTTTTGAACAATGGAAAAATGATGGTGAGACGATACTTACAAGAATGGATTCTTGTCAGTCTCCACTAACAAAAATAGGCAAAACGAAGTCAGCTACTCCTCAGCATAGTTATGTCCGTCGCAGCCTTCTTGGGTTTCAGAAGGCACAAACAAACGTTATCACAATTATGGTGAAACGCTGAACACCTGCAAATAATTTTCAACGTACTGGTTAATTGAAAAGCTCTGCGGCATACTTCTTGGAACAAGCCAGTTACCTGTTCCAACGCAAAGAGGAGTATAGAGAACCATGGTGGATTTCCAGCTGATGAAGTAAAGGATTATTAAAGGAACGGGATGACCATGGGGATCATCGTTAATTCTCTGAAACAGAATCCGCCCTTTTCACCTGCCAAACACATGCCCACTTCTCCTCTCTGGGGAGAATAAAAACTAACCAGCGAACTGACAGAGGGCCTCACCCCCCCCATCCACATCGACCACACACAAAAAAAAAAAACCGTACCATCCAGCTACTAATTATAATGCTAACTTGCAAAATTTCCCTGCATTTTAAAACAATGGAAAAATGGTGGTGGGTTGATACTTAGAAGAATGGCTTCTTGTCAGTCTCCACTAACAAAAATAGGCAACACCAAGTCAGCTACTCCTCAGCATAGTTATGTCCGTCGCAGCCTTCTTGGGTTTCAGGAGGCACAAACAAAGGTTCTCACAATTATGGTAAAACGCTGAACACCTGCAAATAATTTTCAACGTACTGGTTAATTGAAAAGCTCTGCGGCATACTACTTGGAACAAGGCAGTTACCTGTTCCCACGCAAAGACGAGTATAGAGAACCATGGTGGATTTCCAGCTGATGAAGTAAAGGATTATTAAAGGAAAGGGATGACCATGGGGATCATAGTTAATTCTCTGACAGAATCCGCCCTTTTCACCTGCCAAACACATGCCCACTTCTCCTCTCGGGATAATAAAAACTAACCAGCGAACTGACAGAGGGCCTGACCCCCCCATCCACATCCACCACACACAAACAAAAAAATCGTACCCTCCAGCTACTAATTATAATGCTAACTTGCAAAATTTCCCTGCATTTTAAAACAATGGAAAAATGGTGGTGGGATGATACTTAGAAGAATGGCTTCTTGTCAGTCTCCACTAACAAAAATAGGCAAAACCAAGTCAGCTACGCATCATCATAGTTATGTCCGTCGCAGCCTTCTTGGGTTTCAGGAGGCACAAACAAACGTTATCACAATTATGGTGAAACGCTGAACACCTGCAAATAATTTTCAACGTACTGGTTAATTGAAAAGCTCTGCGGCATACTTCTTGGAACAAGGCAGTTACCTGTTCCCACGCAAAGAGGAGTATATAGAACCATGGTGGATTTCCAGCTGATGAAGTAAAGGATTATTAAAGGAACGGGATGACCATGGGGATCATCGTTAATTCTCTGAAACAGAATCCGCCCTTTTCACCTGCCAAACACATGCCCACTTCTCCTCTCTGGGGATAATAAAAACTAACCAGCGAACTGACAGAGGGCCTGACCCCCCCCATCCACATCGACCACACACACAAAAAAAAACCGTACCCTCCAGCTACTAATTATAATGCTAACTTGCAAAATTTCCCTGCATTTTAAAACAATGGAAAAATGGTGGTGGGATGATACTTAGAAGAATGGCTTCTTGTCATTCTCCACTAACAAAAATAGGCAACACCAAGTCAGCTACTCCTCAGCATAGTTATGTCCGTCGCTGCCTTCTTGGGTTTCAGGAGGCACAAACAAACGTTATCACAATTATGGTGAAACGCTGAACACCTGCAAATAATTTTCAACGTAGTGGTTAATTGAAAAGCTCTGCGGCATACTTCTTGGAACAAGGCCATTACCTGTTCCCACGCAAAGAGGAGTATATAGAACCAGGGTGTATTTCCAGCTGACGAAGTAAAGGATTATTAAAGGAACGGGATGACCATGGCGATCATCGTTAATTCTCTGAAACAGAGTCCGCCCTTTTCACCTGCCAAACACATGCCCACTTCTCCTCTCTGGGGATAATAAAAACTAACCAGCAAACTGACAGAGGGCTTGACCACCGCCATCCACATCGACCACACACAAAGAAAAACCGTACCCTACAGCTACTAATTATAAAGCTAACTTGCAAAATTTCCCTGCATTTTAAAACAATGGAAAAATGGTGGTGGGATGATACTTAGAAGAATGGCTTCTTGTCAGTCTCCACTAACAAAAATAGGCAACACCAAGTCAGCTACTCCTCAACATAGTTATGTCCGTGGCTGCCTTCTTGGGTTTCAGGAGGCACAAACAAAGTTTCTCACAATTATGGCGAAACGCTGAACATCTGGAAATAATTTTCAACGTAGTGGTTAATTGAAAAGCTCTGCGGCATACTTCTTGGATCAAGGCAGTTACCTGTTCCCACGCAAAGAGGAGTATACAGAACCATGGTGGATTTCCAGCTGATGAAGTAAAGGATTATTAAAGGAACGGGATGACCATGGGGATCATCGTTAATTCTCTGAAACAGAATCCGCCCTTTTCACCTGCCAAACACATGCCCACTTCTCCTCTCTGGGGATAATAAAAACTAACCAGCGAACTGACAGAGGGCCTGACTCCCCCCATCCACATCGACCACACAAAAAAAAAAAACCGTACCCTCCAGCTACTAATTATAATGCTAACTTGCAAAATTTCCCTGCATTTTAAAACAATGGAAAAATGGTGGTGGGATCATACTTAGAAGAATGGCTTCTTGTCTGTCTCCACTAACAAAAATAGGCAACACCAAGTCAGCTACTCCTCAGCATAGTTATGTCCGTCGCAGCCTTCTTCGGTTTCAGGAGGGACATACAAACGTTATCAAAATTATGGTGAAACGCTGAACACCTGCAAATAATTTTCAACGTACTGGTTAATTTGAAAACTCTCCAGCATAATTCTTGGAACAAGCTAGGTACCTGTGCCCACGCATAGAGGAGTATACAGAAACATGGTGGAATCCCAGCTGATGAAGCAAAGGATTCTTAAAGGAATGAGATGACCATGCGGATCCTGTTTAATTCTCTGAAACAGAATCCGCACTTTTCACCTGCCAAACACATGCCCACTACTCTTCTCTGGGGATAATAAAAACAAACCAGCGATCTGACAGAGGGCCTGAACACCCATCCTGACCGACCCCACAAAACAAAAAAGTACCCTCCAGCTACTAATTATAATGCCAATTTGCAAAATTTCCCTGCATTTTTAAACAATGGAGAAATGATGGTGGGATGATACTTAGAAGAATGGCTTCTTGTCAGTCTCCACTAACAAAAATAGGCAACACCAAGTCAGCTACGCCTCAGCATAGTTATGTCCGTAGCAGCCATATTTGGTTTCAGTAGGCACATACACACATTATCACAATTATGGTGAAACGCTGAAAACCTACAAAGGATTGTCAACATACTGGTTAATTGAAAAGCTCTGAGGCATACTTCTTGGAACTAGCCAGCTTCCTGTGCCCACGCATAGACAAGTATATAGAACCATTTTGGATTCCCAGCTTATGAAGCAAAGGATTCTTAAAGGAACGGGATTACCATGCGGATCCTGTTTAATTCTCTGAAACAGATCCGCAGTTTTCACCTGCCATACTAATACCCACCTCTCCTCTCTGGGGATAATAAAAACCAACCGGGGAACTGACAGAGGGCCTGACCAACACATCCACACCGACCCCACAGGAAAACAAAAAAAAAAACACAGTAGCCTCCAGCTACTAATTATAATGCAAACTTGCAAAATTTTCCTGCATTTTTGAACAATGGAAAAATGATGGTGAGACGATACTTACAAGAATGGATTCTTGTCAGTCTCCACTAACAAAAATAGGCAAAACGAAGTCAGCTACTCCTCAGCATAGTTATGTCCGTCGCAGCCTTCTTGGGTTTCAGGAGGCACAAACAAACGTTATCACAATTATGGTGAAACGCTGAACACCTGCAAATAATTTTCAACGTACTGGTTAATTGAAAAGCTCTGCGGCATACTTCTTGGAACAAGCCAGTTACCTGTTCCCACGCAAAGAGGAGTATAGAGAACCATGGTGGATTTCCAGCTGATGAAGTAAAGGATTATTAAAGGAACGGGATGACCATGGGGATCATCGTTAATTCTCTGAAACAGAATCCGCCCTTTTCACCTGCCAAACACATGCCCACTTCTCCTCTCTGGGGATAATCAAAACTAACCAGCGAACTGACAGAGGCCCTGACCCCCACCATCCACATTGACCACACACAAAAAAAAATCCGAACCCTCCAGCTACTAATTATAAAGCTAACTTGCAAAATTTCCCTGCATTTTAAAACAATGGAAAAATGGTGGTGGGATGATACTTAGAAGAATGGCTTCTTGTCAGTCTCCACTAACAAAAATAGGCAACACCAAGTCAGCTACTCCTCAGCATAGCTATGTCCGTCGCAGCCTTCTTGGGTTTCAGGAGGCACAAACAAAGTTTCTCACAATTATGGTAAAACGCTGAACACCTGCAAATAATTTTCAACGTAGTGGTTAATTGAAAAGCTCTGCGGCATACTTCTTGGAACAAGGCAGTTACCTGTTCCCACGCAAAGAGGAGTATAGAGAACCATGGTGGATTTCCAGCTGATGAATTAAAGGATTATTAAAGGAACGGGATGACCATGGGTATCATTGTTAATTCTCTGAAACAGAATCCGCCCTTTTCACCTGCCAAACACATGCCCACTTCTCCTCTCTGGGGATAATAAAAACTAACCAGCGAACTGACAGAGGGCCTGACCCCCCCCATCCACATCGACAACACACACAAAAAAAAAAACCGTACCCTCCAGCTACTAATTATAATGCTAACTTGCAAAATTTCCCTGCATTTTAAAACAATGGAAAAATGGTGGTGGGATGATACTTAGAAGAATGGCTTCTTGTCGGTCTCCACTAACAAAAATAGGCAACACCAAGTCACCTACTCCTCAGCATAGTTATGTCCATCGCAGCCTTCTTGGGTTTCAGGAGGCACAAACAAAGGTTCTCACAATTATGGTGGAACGCTGAACACCTGCAAATAATTTTCAACGTAGTGGTTAATTGAAAAGCTCTGCGGCATACTTCTTGGAACAAGCCAGTTACCTGTTCCCACGCAAAGAGGAGTATAGAGAACCATGGTGGATTTCCAGCTGATGAAGTAAAGGATTATTAAAGGAAAGGGATGACCATGGGGATCATAGTTAATTCTCTGAAACAGAATCCGCCCTTTTCACCTGCCAAACACATGCCCACTTCTCCTCTCTGGGGAGAATAAAAACTAACCAGCGAACTGACAGAGGTCTTGACCCCCCCCCCATCCACATCCACCTCACACACACAAAAAAACCGTAGCCTCCAGCTACTAATTATAATGCTAACTTGCAAAATTTCCCTGCATTTTAAAACAATGGAAAAATGGTGGTGGGATGATACTTAGAAGAATGGCTTCTTGTCAGTCTCCACTAACAAAAATAGGCAACACCAAGTCAGCTCCTCCTCAGCATAGATATGTCCATCGCAGCCTTCTTGGGTTTCAGGAGGCACAAACAAATGTTCTCACAATTATGGTAAAACGCTGAACACCTGCAAATAATTTTCAACGTAGTGGTTAATTGAAAAGCTCTGAGGCATACTTCTTGGAACAAGGCAGTTACCTGTTCCCACGGAAAGAGGAGTATATAGAACCATGGTGGATTTCCAGCTGATGAAGTAAAGGATTATTAAAGGAACGGGATGACCATGGGGATCATCGTTAATTCTCTGAAACAGAATCCGCCCTTTTCACCTGCCAAACACATGCCCACTTCTCCTCTCTGGGAATAATAAAAACTAACCAGCGAACTGACAGAGGGCCTGACGCCCCCCCATCCACATCGACCAAACACAAAAAAAAAAACCGTACCCTCCAGCTACTAATTATAATGCTAACTTGCAAAATTTCCCTGCATTTTAAAACAATGGAATAATGGTGGTGGGATGATACTTAGAAGAATGGCTTCTTGTCAGTCTCCACTAACAAAAATAGGCAACACCAAGTCAGCTACTCCTCAGCATAGTTATGTCCGTCGCAGCCTTCTTGGGTTTCAGGAGGCACAAACAAACGTTCTCACAATTATGGTGAAACGCTGAACACCTGCAAATAATTTTCAACGTACTGGTTAATTGAAAAGCTCTGCGGCATACTTCTTGGAACAAGGCAGTTACCTGTTCCCACGCAAAGAGGAGTATACAGAACCATGGTGGATATCCAGCTGATGAAGTAAAGGATTATTAAAGGAACGGGATGACCATGGGGATCATCGTTAATTCTCTGAAACAGAATCCGCCCTTTTCACCTGCCAAACACATGCCCACTTCTCCTCTCTGGGGATAATAAAAACTAACCAGCGAACTGACAGAGGGCCTGACCCCCCCCATCCACATCGACCACACAAAAAAAAAAAAACCGTACCCTCCAGCTACTAATTATAATGCTAACTTGCAAAATTTCCCTGCATTTTAAAACAATGGAAAAATGGTGGTGGGATGATACTTAGAAGAATGGCTTCTTGTCAGTCTCCACTAACAAAAATAGGCAACACCAAGTCAGCTACTCCTCAGCATAGTTATGTCCGTCGCAGCCTTCTTGGGTTTCAGGAGGCACAAACAAAGGTTCTCACAATTATGGTGAAACGCTGAACACCTGCAAATAATTTTCAACGTTGTGGTTAATTGAAAAGCTCTGCGGCATACTTCTTGGAACAAGGCAGTTACCTGTTCCCACGCAAAGAGGAGTATAGAGAACCATGGTGGATTTCCAGCTGATGAAGTAAAGGATTATTAAAGGAAAGGGATGACCATGGGGATCATCGTTAATTCTCTGAAACAGAATCCGCCCTTTTTACCTGCCAAACACATGCCCACTTCACCTCTCTGGGGATAATAAAAACTAACCAGCTAACTGACAGAGGGCCTGACCCCCCCCTTCCACATCGACCACACACACAAAAAAAAAACCGTACCCTCCAGCTACTAATTATAATGCTAACTTGCAAAATTTCCCTGCATTTTAAAACAATGGAAAAATGGTGGTGGGATGATACTTAGAAGAATGGCTTCTTGTCAGTCTCCACTAACAAAAATAGGCAACACCAAGTCAGCTATCCTCAGCATAGCTATGTCGATCGCACCCTTCTTGGGTTTCAGGAGGCACAAACAAACGTTATCACAATTATGGTGAAACGCTGAACACCTGCAAATAATTTTCAACGTAGTGGTTAATTGAAAAGCTCTGCGGCATACTTCTTGGAACAAGCCAGTTACCTGTTCCCACGCAAAGAGGAGTATATAGAACCATGGTGGATTTCCAGCTGATGAAGAAAAGGATTAGTAAAGGAACGGGATGACCATGGGGATCATCGTTAATTCTCTGAAACAGAATCCGCCCTTTTCACCTGCCAAACACATGCCCACTTCTCCTCACTGGGGATAATAAAAACTAACCAGCGAACTGACAGAGGGCCTGACCCCCCCATCCATATCGACCACACACAAAAAAAAAAACCGTACCCACTAGCTACTAATTATAATGCTAACTTGCAAAATTTCCCTGCATTTTAAAACAATGGAAAAATGGTGGTGGGATGATACTTAGAAGAATGGCTTCTTGTCAGTCTCCACTAACAAAAATAGGCAACACCAAGTCAGCTACTCCTCAGCATAGTTATGTCCGTCGCAGCCTTCTTGGGTTTCAGGAGGGACATACAAACGTTATCAAAATTATGGTGAAACGCTGAACACCTGCAAATAGTTTTCAACGTACTGGTTAATTTGAAAACTCTCCAGCATAATTCTTGGAACAAGCCAGGTACCTGTGCCCACGCATAGAGGAGTATATAGAAACATGGTGGAATCCCAGCTGATGAAGCAAAAGATTCTTAAAGGAATGAGATGACCATGCGGATCCTGTTTAATTCTCTGAAACAGAATCCGCACTTTTCACCTGCCAAACACATGCCCACTACTCTTCTCTGGGGATAATAAAAACAAACCAGCGATCTGACAGAGGGCCTGAACACCCATCCTGACTGACCCCACAAAACAAAAAAGTACCCTCCAGCTACTAATTATAATGCCAATTTGCAAAATTTCCCTGCTTTTTTAAACAAGGAGAAATGATGGTGGGATGATACTTAGAAGAATGGCTTCTTGTCAGTCTCCACTGACAAAAATAGGCAACACCAAGTCAGCTACGCCTCAGTATAGTTATGTCCGTAGCAGCCATATTTGGTTTCAGTAGGCACATACACACGTTATCACAATTATGGTGAAACGCTGAAAACCTGCAAAGGATTGTCAACATACTGGTTAATTGAAAAGCTCTGAGGCATACTTCTTGGAACTAGCCAGTTTCCTGTGCCCACGCATAGACAAGTATATAGAACCATGGTGGATTCCCAGCTCATGAAGCAAAGGATTCTTAAAGGAACGGGATTACCATGCGGATCCTGTTTAATTCTCTGAAACAGATCCGCAGTTTTCACCTGCCATACTAATACCCACTTCTCCTCTCTGGGGATAACAAAAACCAACCGGGGAACTGACAGAGGGCCTGACCAACACATCCACCCCAACCCCACAGGAAAAAAAAAAAAAAAAAACACCGTAGCCTCCAGCTACTAATTATAATGCTAACTTGCAAAATTTTCCTGCATTTTTAAACAATGGAAAAATGATGGTGAGATGATACTTACAAGAATGGATTCTTGTCAGTCTCCACTAACAAAAATAGGCAAAACCAAGTCAGCTACACGTCAGCATATTTATGTCCGTCGCAGCCTTCTTGGGTTTCAGGAGGCACAATTATGTTGAAACGCTAAACACCTGTAAATAATTTTCAACGTAGTGGTTAATTGAAAAGCTCTGCGGCATACTTCTTGGAACAAGGCAGTTACCTGTTCCCACGCAAAGAGGAGTATACAGAACCATGGTGGATTTCCAGCTGATGAAGTAAAGGATTATTAAAGGAACGGGATGACCATGGGGATCATCGTTAATTCTCTGAAACAGAATCCGCCCTTTTCACCTGCCAAACACATGCCCACTTCTCCTCTCTGGGGATAATAAAAACTAACCAGCGAACTGACAGAGGGCCTGACCCCCACCATCCACATCGACCACACACACAAAAAAAACCGTACCCTCCAGCTACTAATTATAATGCTAACTTGCAAAATTTCCCTGCATTTTAAAACAATGGAAAAATGGTGGTGGGATGATACTTAGAAGAATGGCTTCTTGTCAGTCTCCACTAACAAAAATAGGCAACACCAAGTCAGCTACTCCTCAGCATAGTTATGTCCGTCGCAGCATTCTAGGGTTTCAGGAGGCACAAACATAGGTTCTCACAATTATGGTAAAACGCTGAACACCTGCAAATAATTTTCAACGTACTGGTTAATTGAAAAGCTCTGCGGCATACTTCTTGGAACAAGGAAGTTACCTGTTCCCACGCAAAGAGGAGTATATAGAACCATGGTGGATTTCCTGCTGATGAAGTAAAGGATTATTAAAGGAACGGGATGACCATGGGGATCATCGTTAATTCTCTGAAGCAGAATCCGCCCTTTTCACCTGCCAAAAACATGCCCACTTCTCCTCTCTGGGGATAATAAAAACTAACCAGCGAACTGACAGAGGGCCTGACCCCACCCCCCATCCACATCGACCACACAAAAAAAAAAAACCGTACCCTCCAGCTACTAATTATAATGCTAACTTGCAAAATTTCCCTGCATTTTAAAACAATGGAAAAATGGTGGTGGGATGATACTTAGAAGAATGGCTTCTTGTCAGTCTCCACTAACAAAAATAGGCAACACCAAGTCAGCTACTCCTCAGCATAGTTATGTCCGTCGCAGCATTCTAGGGTTTCAGGAGGCACAAACAAAGGTTCTCACAATTATGGTAAAACGCTGAACACCTGCAAATAATTTTCAACGTACTGGTTAATTGAAAAGCTCTGCGGCATACTTCTTGGAACAAGGAAGTTACCTGTTCCCACGCAAAGAGGAGTATATAGAACCATGGTGGATTTCCTGCTGATGAAGTAAAGGATTATTAAAGGAACGGGATGACCATGGGGATCATCGTTAATTCTCTGAAGCAGAATCCGCCCTTTTCACCTGCCAAACACATGCCCACTTCTCCTCTCTGGGGATAATAAAAACTAACCAGCGAACTGACAGAGGGCCTGACCCCACCCCCCATCCACATCGACCACACAAAAAAAGAAAACCGTACCCTCCAGCTACTAATTATAATGCTAACTTGCAAAATTTCCCTGCATTTTAAAACAATGGAAAAATGGTGGTGGGATGATACTTAGAAGAATGGCTTCTTGTCAGTCTCCACTAACAAAAATAGGCAACACCAAGTCAGCTACTCCTCAGCATAGTTATGTCCGTCGCAGCCTTCTTGGGTTTCAGGAGGGACATACAAACGTTATCAAAATTATGGTGAAACGCTGAAAACCTGCAAATAATTTTCAACGTACTGGTTAATTTGAAAACTCTCCAGCATAATTCTTGGAACAAGCCAGGTACCTGTGCCCACACATAGAGGAGTATATAGAAACATGGTGGAATCCCAGCTGATGAAGCAAAGGATTCTTGAAGGAATCAGATGACCATGCGGATCCTGTTTAATTCTCTGAAACAGAATCCGCACTTTTCACCTGCCAAACACTTGCCCACTACTCTTCTCTGGGGATAATAAAAACAAACCAGCGATCTGACAGAGGGCCTGAACACCCATCCTGACCGACCCCACAAAACAAAAAAGTACCCTCCAGCTACTAATTATAATGCCAATTTGCAAAATTTCCCTGCATTTTTAAACAATGGAGAAATGATGGTGGGATGATACTTAGAAGAATGGCTTCTTGTCAGTCTCCACTGACAAAAATAGGCAACACCAAGTCAGCTACGCCTCAGGATAGTTATGTCCGTAGCAGTCATATTTGGTTTCAGTAGGCACATACACACGTTATCACACTTATGGTGAAACGCTGAAAACCTGCAAAGGATTTTCAACATACTGGTTAATTGAAAAGCTCTGAGGCATACTTCTTGGAACTAGCCAGTTTCCTGTGCCCACGCGTAGACAAGTATATAGAACCATGGTGGATTCCCAGCTCATGAAGCAAAGGATTCTTAAAGGAACGGGATTACCATGCGGATCCTGTTTAATTCTCTGAAACAGATCCGCAGGTTTCACCTGCCATACTAATACCCATTTCTCCTCTCTGGGGATAATAAAAACCAACCGGGGAACTGAAAGAGGGCCTGACCAACACATCCACACCGACCCCACAGGAAAAAAAAAAAAAAAAAAAAACACACCGTAGCCTCCAGCTACTAATTATAATGCTAACTTGCAAAATTTCCCTGCATTTTAAAACAATGGAAAAATGGTGGTGGGATCATACTTAGAAGAATGGTTTCTTGTCAGTCTCCACTAACAAAAGTAGGCAACACCAAGTCAGCTACTCCTCAGCATAGTTATGTCCGTCGCAGCCTTCTTTGGTTTCAGGAGGCACAAACAAAGGTTCTCACAATTATGGTGAAACGCTGAATACCTGCAAATAATTTTCAACGTAGTGGTTAATTGAAAAGCTCTGCGGCATACTTCTTGGAACAAGCCAGTTACCTGTTCCCACGCAAAGAGGAGTATATAGAACCATGGTGGATTTCCAGCTGATGAAGTAAAGGATTATTAAAGGAACGGGATGACCATGGGGATCATCGTTAATTCTCTGAAACAGAATCCGCCCTTTTCACCTGCCAAACATATGCCCACTTCTCCTCTCTGGGGATAATAAAAACTAACCAGCGAACTGACAGAGGGCCTGACCCCCCCATCCACATCGACCACACACACAGAAAAAAAACCGTACCCTCCAGCTACTAATTATAATGCTAACTAGCAAAATTTCCCTGCATTTTAAAACAATGGAAAAATGGTGGTGGGATGATACTTAGAAGAATGGCTTCTTGTCAGTCTCCACTAACAAAAATAGGCAACACCAAGTCAGCTACTCCTCAGCATAGTTATGTCCGTCGCAGCCTTCTTGGGTTTCAGGAGGGACATACAAACGTTATCAAAATTATGGTGAAACGCTGAACACCTGCAAATAATTTTGAACGTACTGGTTAATTTGAAAACTCTCCAGCATAATTCTTGGAACAAGCCAGGTACCTGTGCCCACGCATAGAGGAGTATATAGAAACATGGTGGAATCCCAGCTGATGAAGCAAAGGATTCTTAAAGGAATGAGATGACCATGCGGATCCTGTTTAATTCTCTGAAACAGAATCCGCACTTTTCACCTGCCAAACACATGCCCACTACTCTTCTCTGGGGATAATAAAAACAAACAGGCGATCTCACAGAGGGCCTGAACACCCATCCTGACTGACCCCACAAAACAAAAAAGTACCCTCCAGCTACTAATTATAATGCCAATTTGCAAAATTTCCCTGCATTTTTAAACAATGGAGAAATGATGGTGGGATGATACTTAGAAGAATGGCTTCTTGTCAGTCTCCACTGACAAACATAGGCAACACCAAGTCAGCTACATCTCAGCATAGTTATGTCCGTAGCAGCCATATTTGGTTTCAGTAGGCACATACACACGTTATTACAATTATGGTGAAACGCTGAAAACCTGCAAAGGATTGTCAACATACTGGTTAATTGAAAAGCTCTGAGGCATACTTCTTGGAACTAGCCAGTTTCCTGTGCCCACGCGTAGACAAGTATATAGAACCATGGTGGATTCCCAGCTCATGAAGCAAAGGATTCTTAAAGGAACGGGATTACCATGCGGATCCTGTTTAATTCTCTGAAACAGATCCGCAGTTTTCACCTGCCATACTAATACCGACTTCTCCTCTCTGGGGATAATAAAAACCAACCGGAGAACTGACAGAGGGCCTGACCAACACATCCACACCGACCCCACAGGAAAAAAAAAACAAAAAACACCGTAGCCTCCAGCTACTAATTATAATGCTAACTTGGAAAATTTCCCAGCATTTTAAAACAATGGAAAAATGGTGGTGGGATCATACTTAGAAGAATGGCTTCTTGTCTGTCTCCACTAACAAAAATAGGCAACACCAAGTCAGCTACTCCTCAGCATACTTATGTCCGTCGCTGCCTTCTTGGGTTTCAGGAGGGACATACAAACGTTATCAAAATTATGGTGAAACGCTGGAAACCTGCAAATAATTTTCAACGTACTGGTTAATTTGAAAACTCTCCAGCATAATTCTTGGAACAAGCCAGGTACCTGTGCCCACGCATAGAGGAGTATATAGAAAAATGGTGGAATCCTAGCTGATGAAGCAAAGGATTCTTAAAGGAATGAGATGACCATGCGGATCCTGTTTAATTCTCTGAAACAGAATCCGCACTTTTCACCTGCCAAACACATGCCGACTACTCTTCTCTGGGGATAATAAAAACAAACCAGCGATCTGACAGAGGGCCTGAACACCCATCCTGACCGATCCCACAAAACAAAATAGTACCCTCCAGCTACTCATTATAATGCCAATTTGCAAAATTTCCCTGCATTTTTAAACAACGGAGAAATGATGGTGGGATGATACTTAGAAGAATGGCTTCTTGTCAGTCTCCACTGACAAAAATAGGCAACACCAAGTCAGCTACGCCTCAGCATAGTTATGTCCGTAGCAGCCATATTTGGTTTCAGTAGGCACATACACACGTTATCACAATTATGGTGAAACGCTGAACACCTGCAAATAATTTTCAACGTAGTGGTTAATTGAAAAGCTCTGCGGCATACTTCTTGGAACAAGGCAGTTACCTGTTCCCACGCAAAGAGGAGTATAGAGAACCATGGTGGATTTGCATCTGATGAAGTAAAGGATTATTAAAGGAAAGGGATGTTCATGGGGATAATCGTTAATTCTCTGTAACAGAATCCGCCCTTTTCACCTGCCAAACACATGCCCACTTCTCCTCTCTGGGTATAATAAAAACTAACCAGCGAACTGACAGAGGGCCTGACCCCCCCCATCCACATCGACCACACACAAAAAAAAAAAACCGTACCCTCCAGCTACTAATTTTAATGCTAACCTGCAAAATTTCCCTGCATTTTAAAACAATGGAAAAATGGTGGTGGGATGATACTTAGAAGAATGGCTTCTTGTCAGTCTCCACTAACAAAAATAGGCAACACCAAGTCAGCTACTCCTCAGCATAGCTATGTCCATCGCAGCCTTCTAGGCTTTCAGGAGGCACAAACAAAGGTTCTCACAATTATGCTAAATCGCTGAACACCTGCAAATAATTTTCAACGTAGTGGTTAATTGAAAAGCTCTGCGGCATACTTCTTGGAACAAGCCAGTTACCTGTTCTCACGCAAAGAGGAGTATATAGAACCATGGTGGATTTCCAGCTGATGAAGTAAAGGATTATTAACGGAACGGGATGACCATGGGGATTATCGTTAATTCTCTGAAACAGAATCCGCCCTTTTTACCTGCCAAACACATGCCCACTTCTCCTCTCTGGGGATAATAAAAACTAACCAGCGAACTGACAGAGGGCCTGACCCCCCCATCCACATCGACCACACAAAAAAAAAAAACCGTACCCTCCAGCTACTAATTATAATGCTAACTTGCAAAATTTCCCTGCATTTTAAAACAATGGAAAAATGGTGGTGGGATGATACTTAGAAGAATGGCTTCTTGTCAGTCTCCACTAACAAAAATAGGCAACACCAAGTCAGCTACTCCTCAGCATAGTTATGTCCGTCGCAGCCTTCTTGGGTTTCAGGAGGCACAAATACACGTTATCACAATTATGGTGAAACGCTGAACACCTGCAAATAATTTTCAACGTAGTGGTTAATTGAAAAGCTCTGCGGCATACTTCTTGGAACAAGGCAATTACCTGTTCCCACGCAAAGAGGAGTATAGAGAACCATGGTGGATTTCCAGCTGATGAAGTAAAGGATTATTAAAGGAACGGGATGACCATGGGGATCATCGTTAATTCTCTGAAACAGAATCCGCCCTTTTCACCTGCCAAACACATGCCCACTTCTCCTCTCTGGGGATAATGAAAACTAACCAGCGAACTGACAGAGGGACTGACCCCCCCCATCCACATCGACCACACACACAAAAAAAACCGTACCCTCCAGCTACTAATTATAATGCTAACTTGGAAAATTTCCCAGCATTTTAAAACAATGGAAAAATGGTGGTGGGATCATACTTAGAAGAATGGCTTCTTTTCTGTCTCCACTAACAAAAATAGGCAACACCAAGTCAGCTACTCCTCAGCATACTTATGTCCGTCGCTGCCTTCTTGGGTTTCAGGAGGGACATACAAACGTTATCAAAATTATGGTGAAACGCTGGAAACCTGCAAATAATTTTCAACGTACTGGTTAATTTGAAAACTCTCCAGCATAATTCTTGGAACAAGCCAGGTACCTGTGCCCACGCATAGAGGAGTATATAGAAACATGGTGGAATCCTAGCTGATGAAGCAAAGGATTCTTAAAGGAATGAGATGACCATGCGGATCCTGTTTAATTCTCTGAAACAGAATCCGCACTTTTCACCTGCCAAACACATGCCGACTACTCTTCTCTGGGGATAATAAAAACAAACCAGCGATCTGACAGAGGGCCTGAACACCCATCCTGACCGACCCCACAAAACAAAATAGTACCCTCCAGCTACTAATTATAATGCCAATTTGCAAAATTTCCCTGCATTTTTAAACAACGTAGAAATGATGGTGGGATGATACTTAGAAGAATGGCTTCTTGTCAGTCTCCACTGACAAAAATAGGCAACACCAAGTCAGCTACGCCTCAGCATAGTTATGTCCGTAGCAGCCATATTTGGTTTCAGTAGGTACATACACACGTTATCACAATTATGGTGAAACGCTGAACACCTGCAAATAATTTTCAACGTAGTGGTTAATTGAAAAGCTCTGCGGCATACTTCTTGGAACAAGGCAGTTACCTGTTCCCACGCAAAGAGGAGTATAGAGAACCATGGTGGATTTGCATCTGATGAAGTAAAGGATTATTAAAGGAAAGGGATGTTCATGGGGATCATCGTTAATTCTCTGTAACAGAATCCGCCCTTTTCACCTGCCAAACACATGCCCACTTCTCCTCTCTGGGTATAATAAAAACTAACCAGCGAACTGACAGAGGGCCTGACCCCCCCCATCCACATCGACCACACACAAAAAAAAAAAACCGTACCCTCCAGCTACTAATTTTAATGCTAACTTGCAAAATTTCCCTGCATTTTAAAACAATGAAAAAATGGTGGTGGGATGATACTTAGAAGAATGGCTTCTTGGAGAATCAAAGATGGCGGAGTGGTGGTGACGGCCTGAATCTGCGCTCCCGGGAAGGAAGGCATCGATCCGGACCTGCCACAACGCTAGAAGACCGCTCCCACACAGGAACAGCGGTGTGAATCCACGGAGAATCAGCGTGGGACAAACAGAGCGAGTGAGGTCTGAGGTGAACGAAAATTGGGAACGCGGGACAGACACTAGTCAGCGGAGCGCGGGTCGGATACACCCGCCCCCAGCCGGGGCGGGTGCAGCCTCTCGGGAAAGCGGCTTGTCCTCCTCATTGACCGCCGCTCCCAATTGAATAGAGCCCTGACCCAGGCCAGCGCAGAATCACTGAGGGATACGTGGCGCATTGCAGACAGGAGGCTTTTTTGAGAAATTACCTTAGAACCTGGGGGATCTCAGCTGAGACAGCGCTTGGCGAGGAGGGACCGATCTGCCCCAGGGCAGAAAAACACAAAAGACTCCCGGACAGCAAATAGCGTTGTACCCCGTGCTGCCTTTTTCGGCAGTTCTCCAGCCGGTCACCCCCGGTGCGCATCCTTGCTGGCCAGCCCCTGGGCAGTGGCGGTCTCTGCCTGCCGGGGAGCCGGTCCCCTCCAGCCCCGGAGCTTGGCAGGCGCCATCTTGAAAGCGAGAGCGAAACGGCTCGGGAGCCAAAAAGTGCCCAGCGGCTCTTTCTGCCGGTGCTGCCTTTTTCGGCGGTTCTCCAGCCGGTCACCCCCGGTGCGTGTCCTTGCTGGCCAGCCCCTGGGCAGTGGCGGTCTCTGCCTGCCGGGGAGCCGGTCCCCTCCAGCCCCGGAGCTCGGCAGGCGCCATCTTGAAAGCGAGAGCGAAACGGCTCGGGAGCCAAAAAGTGCCCAGCGGCTCTTTATGCCGGTGCTGCCTTTTTCGGCGGTTCTCCAGCCGGTCACCCCCGGTGCGTGTCCTTGCTGGCCAGCCCCTGGGCAGTGGCGGTCTCTGCCTGCCGGGGAGCCGGTCCCCTCCAGCCCCGGAGCTCGGCAGGCGCCATCTTGAAAGCGAAGGCAAAACCGCTCGGGAGCCAAAAAGTGCCCAGCGGCTCTTTCTGCCCGTGCTGCCTTTTCCGGCGGTTCTCCAGCCGGTGACCCCCCGGTGCGCGTCCTTGCTTGCCAGCCCCTGGGCAGTGGCGGTCTCCGCCTGCCGGGGAGCCGGCCCCCTCCAGCCCCGGAGCTCGGCAGGCGCCATCTTGAAAGCGAAGGCAAAACCGCTCAGGAGCCAAAAAGTGCCCAGCGGCTCTTTCTGCCCGTGCTGCCTTTTTCGGCAGTTCTCCAGCCGGTGACCCCCTGGTGCGCATCCTTGCTCGCCAGCCCCCGGGCAGTGGTGGTCTCTGCCTGCTGAGGAGCCGGTCTCCTCCAGCCCCGGAGCTCTGCAGGCGCCATCTTGAAAGCGAGGGCGAAACCGCTCGGGAGCCATAAAGTGCCGAGCGGCTCTCTCTGCCCGGCGCCCTCCGCTGGTCTCTGAACCAACGCCAGGAGTACGGGATATGCCGGGGCCGTGCTCGGGGTGAAGGGGCAGAGCTGCGCTAAGGCAAAAAAAAAAAAAAAAAAACACGAACAAGAAGAATAGGCTCGCCGAACTGTATATTTTATTCTTGGTAAATTTCTTCTGGGTTTTGTTTGTTTGTGTTTGTGTTTGTTTTTGTTTTTTGGGGGTTTTTTCTTTTTTTTTTTCTTTCCTTTTCTTTTCTTTTTCTTTTTTTTTCCGGTGGTGGACAGCCTCGGCGGGCACCTTTGCCCTCTGGGCCTCTGGCTGCCGCGCCTTTTTGAGCGCGGAGGTTGGATCCCCACCACCCTCGGAGCTGTGCGGGCGCGCAGACGTCATCTTGAAATCCACTGCGAAACCGCCCGGGACCCAGCCGGGCGGGCGTGAAGGGGCGGAGCTGTGCTAAGGCGTAAAAACAAAAACATCTAATGGCCGCTCCAGACCCAGCCGAGCGGAAGTGAAGGGGCGGAGCTGTGCTAAGGCGTAAAACAAACAAACAAACAAAAAAAAACATTGAGTCGCTGAATTATATACTTCAGATTTGTGTATCTTTCTGCCTTGCGGTGTGGTGAAGTGCTATGTAGTTTGTTTTTGTTCATTTTTGTTGGCGTTTTTGGTGTTTTTTGGTTTGGCTTTTTGCGTTTTTCTTTTTTTTTCTTTTTTTTTTTCTTTTTCTTTCTTTCTTTTTCTTCTTTTTTTTCTTTTCTCTTTCGTTTTCTCCTCTTTCTTTGCTTTCTTTCCTTTTCTTTTTTCTTTCTTTTTTTTTTTTTCTTCTTTTCTCTTCTCTTTCTCCTCTCTTCTCGCCTTCAAATTGGGGACCCACGGTGAGCTTCGGAACGGGCCAGGTCCCTGGCTCTGGTACATACCGGATCCTGAGTAGTCACCCCCAGGGCCGGAGATCTGCGGGCACGCAATTGCCACTATAGAGCCCACAGCCAAGTCACTGCGGAGCAATAGGGTACCAAGAGGCTCCCTGGACGGCCCTCTCCCCTGGTCCACGGACCTTATATAGGATCCCTGCCCAAGTGTAAACACTGAATACTTCTCCAGAAGCGAGAGTGTGGAACCTGATCCCTGGGGACATTGGGCCAAGACAGACTTTTGCCCGTGGGAGCTACAGCAACTCCCCCTCTTGCCAAAAGAAGCAACATACCTAGACTGTTTCACAGCCTAAGAATAGAGCACAAAGAGTCCTGTTAACCAGACTAAACCTATAAGTAAAGATCCAACGACAAATCTAGATGGGAAGGGCCCAGCGAAAAAACACGGAGAGCAAAAAGAATCAAATGGAAAGCTCATCCCCAAAGAGAAATACCAGCTCTCAACCATTTGACACAAACCAGACTCAAAACACCAACATGTCACAGGAAGAATTCCAATTATGGATTATAAACAAGCTGAATAATATACAAGAATCAATGGATAAACAACACAAGGAAAACACAAAAAAAATACAGGATTTGGAGGAAAAATTCACTAAAGAAATTGAAATATTGAAGAAAAACCAAACTGAACTCCTAGAAGTGAAGAATTCACTCAGAGAGCTACAAAACACTGTGGAAAGTCTCAAGAGCAGGGTAGATCAAACAGAGGAAAGAATCTCAGAAATTGAAGATAACTCCATCCAACTAAATAAGTCAGTCACAGAGATAGATCGAAAAAGTAAGAGAAATGATCTGAGTCTTCAAGAAATGTGGGATTATGTGAAGAAACCTAACTTGAGAGTTATTGGCATTCCTGAGGGTGAAGAAGATAACAAGCAAGGGTTGGACAAGCTATTTGAAGACATAATCGAGGAAAATTTTCCAGGCCTTGCCAATACTCTAGACATACAGATTCAAGAAGCTCAAAGGACCCCTGGGAGATTCATAGCAAATAGGAAAACACCACGCCACGTAGTCATCAGGCTGACCAAAATATCCACTAAAGAGTCACTTCTCCGAGCTGTAAGGAGAAAGAAACAAGTAACTTACAAAGGAAAACCCATCAGAATTACGCCAGATTTCTCAGCTGAAACCTTACAAGCAAGAAGAGGTTGGGGCCCCATTTTCACGCTTCTGAAACAGAATAATGCCCAGCCTAGAATCTTGTACCCAGCTAAGCTAAGTTTTCTATACGAAGGAGAAATCAAGACATTCTCAGATAAACAAAGGTTGAGGGAATTCACCAAGACAAGACGAGCCCTCCAAGAAGTACTCAAAAGAGAATTATACACGGATCAGCACAAGAAAGATCCACGAATGTAAAACTACTCAAGAGCTAAAGATCAAATTCCAGATACCACACTGGCCCAGGAGAGAAAACATCACAATGAAGTTCTACCCAACAAGCTGAACAAAAAACTGTCTCACTTATCAGTTTTCTCAATAAATGTGAATGGCTTGAACTCCCCGCTCAAGAGACATAGACTGGCCCAATGGATAAAAAAATACAATCCAAGTATCTGCTGTCTTCAAGAAACTCACCTAACCTGCAAAGATGCATTTAGACTGAAAATAAAAGGATGGAAATCGATATTTCAAGCAAATGGTAACCAAAAGAAAGCTGGTGTGGCAATCTTAATTTCCAATAACTTAGCCTTCAAACCAACAAAAATAATAAAAGACAAAGATGGCTACTACATACAGATTAAAGGCACAATTCATCAAGAAGCCATGACTATACTCAATATATATGCACCCAACCTAGGTGCACCTAGATTCATAAAGCAAACCCTACTAGATCTCAACCAAATGATAGATAACAATACTGTAATAGCTGGAGACTTTAACACCCCACTGACAGTACAGGACAGATCCTCTAAACAGAAAATAAACAAAGACATAATGGACCTCAATAGAATGCTAGAACAAATGGGCATGGCTGACATCTATAGGACATTCTATCCAAAGTCCACAGAATATACATTCTTCTCATCAGCTCACGGGACATTCTCTAAGATTGACCATGTCCTAGGACATAAATCATGTCTTCAAAAATTCAAAAAAATAGAAATTATACCATGCATCTTCTCAGATCACAGCGGAATAAAAGTAACAATGATCACAAACAGAAACCCTCACCCTTACTCAAAGTCATGGAAGCTAAATAACCTTCTCCTGAATAATTATTCCATAAAAGAAGAAATCAAGATGGAAATCAAAAATTTCTTTGAATTAAATGACAATGGAGATACAACTTATCAAAATCTATGGGATGCAGCTAAAGCAGTCCTGAGAGGAAAATTCATATCCATAAATGCCTATATCAAAAAGACAGAAAACATGCAAATAGACAACCTAACGAATAGACTCAAAGAGCTGGAGAAAGAAGAACAGAACGATCCCAAACCCAGCAGAAGGCGAGAAATTACTAAGATCAAATCAGAACTAAATGAAAAGGACAACAAAGAAACTATAAGGGAAATTAATAAAACAAAAAGTTGGTTCTTTGAAAAGATAAACAAAATAGACACACCTCTGGCTAGACTAACCAAGAGCACAAAAGTAAAATCTCTAATAACCTCCATTAGGAACATGAAAGGAGAAATCACAACCGATGCTACAGAGATACAAGATATCACCTATGAATTCTACAAAAATCTTTATGCACACAAACTGGAGAATGTGGAGGAAATGGACAGATTTTTAGAAACACATAGTCTTCCCAGGCTCAACCAGGAAGAAATAGAGTACCTGAACAGACCAATATCAAGAACTGAAATCGAAACAGCAATAAAAAACCTTCCCAAAAAGAAAAGCCCTGGTCCAGATGGGTTCACACCTGAATTTTACCATACATACAAAGAAGAACTGGTGCCCATCCTACATAAACTATTCTCCAATATTGAGAAGGATGGAGTTCTCCCCAACACGTTCTACCAAGCCAATATAACATTAATACCAAAACCTGGAAAGGACACAACAAAAATAGAGAACTACAGACCAATTTCCCTCATGAATATAGATGCAAAAATTTTCAATAAAATACTAGCAAATCGAATCCAAGTACTTATCAAAAAAATAATCCACCACGACCAAGTGGGCTTAATCCCCGTGATGCAGGGGTGGTTCAACATACGTAAATCTATAAATGTAATTCACCACATAAATAGAAGCAAAAACAAAAACCATATGATACTCTCATTAGATGCAGAAAAAGCATTTGACAAAATTCAACACCCTTTTATGATAAAAACGCTTAACAAAATAGGCATTGATGGAACCTACCTAAAAATGATACAAGCCATATATGACAAACCCACAGCCAACATCATACTGAATGGGGAAAAACTGAAAGCACTCCCACTTAGAACTGGAACCAGACAGGGCTGCCCATTGTCTCCATTACTTTTCAACATAGTATTGGAAGTCCTTGCGAGAGCTATCAGGCAAGAGAGCAGAATCAAGGGAGTCCAAATAGGGAAGGAAGAGATCAAACTCTCACTTTTTGCTGATGATATGATGTTATATCTGGAAAACCCCCAGGATTCAACCAAGAGACTCCTGGAATTGATTAACGAATACAGCAAAGTCTCAGGCTACAAAATTAATATACACAAATCAGAGGCATTTATATATGCCAATAACAGTCAATCGGAAAACCAAATTAAAGACTCAATACCCTTCAAAATAGCAACAAAGAAAATAAAATATCTAGGTATATATCTAACTAAAGAGGTAAAGGACCTCTATAAGGAAAACTATGAAACACTGAGAAAAGAAATAGCAGAACTTGCAAATAGATGGAAAAATATACCATGCTCGTGGATCGGAAGAATCAACATTGTTAAAATGTCAATACTACCCAAAGTGATCTACAGATTCAATGCAATCCCTATTAAATTACCAACATCATTCTTTACAGACATAGAGAAAATAATTATACACTTTGTATGGAACCAAAGAAGACCCCGTATAGCAAAAGCAATTTTAAGCAACAAAAACAAAATGGGAGGTATTAATTTGCCAGACCTCAAACTATACTACAAGGCCGTGGTTCTTAAAACAGCCTGGTATTGGCACAAGTGCAGGGACACAGACCAGTGGAACACAACAGAAAATCCAAATATAGAACCATCCTCATATAGTCACCTAATTTTCGACAAAGCGGGAAAGAATATACTCTGGGGACAAGAATCCCTATTCAACAAATGGTGCTGGGAGAATTGGTTAGCCACTTGTAGAAGACTGAAACAGGACCCACAGCTTTCACCTCTCACAAAAATCAAATCACGGTGGATAACAGACTTAAACCTTAGGCGTGATACAATCAGAATTCTAGAAGAAAATGTAGGAAAGACTCTTACAGACATTGGCCTAGGCAAAGAATTTATGAAGAAGACCCCCAAGGCAATCACAGCAGCAACAAAAATAAATGAATGGGACATGATTAAATTAAAAAGCTTCTGCACAGCCAAAGAAACAGTCCAGAGAATAAACAGACCACCTACAGATTGGGAAAAAATTTTTGCATACTACACATCAGATAAAGGACTGATAACAAGAATCTATTTAGAACTCAGGAAAATCAGCAAGAAAAAATCAAGCAACCCTATCAAAAAGTGGGCAAAGGACATGAATAGAAATTTTTCAAAAGAAGATATAAAAATGGCTAACAAACATATGAAAAAGTGTTCAACATCTCTAATCATCAGGGAAATGCAAATCAAAACCACAATGAGATATCACTTAACCCCAGTGAGAATGGCCTTTATCAAAAAAACCCAAAACAACACATGTTGGCGTGGGTGTGGAGAGACAGGAACACTAATACACTGCTGGTGGGACTGCAAACTAGTGCAACCTCTGTGGAAAGCATTATGGAGGTATCTTAAACAGATTCAAGTAGACCTGCCATTTGACCCAGCAATCCCATTACTGGGCATATACCCAAAGGAAAAAAGGTCATTCTGTAACAAAGGCACGTGTACCCAAATGTTTATAGCAGCACAATTCACAATAGCAAAGATGTGGAAACAACCCAAATGTCCATCAATACATGATTGGATTAGTAAACTGTGGTATATGTATACCATGGAATACTACTCAGCTATAAGGAATGATGAAGATACAACATCTCTATGGTTCTCCTGGAGAGAGTTGGAACCCATTATATTAAGTGAAGTATCCCAAGAATGGAAAAACAAGCATCACATGTACTCACCAGAAAATTGGTTTCCTTGATCATCACCTAAATACAAACCTGGGAACGACACCAATTGGACATCAGACTGAGGTGGGGGGTGGGGGAGGGGATGGGGGTATGCCTACACAATGAGTGCATTGCGCACCGTTTGGGGAGTGGTAACACTTGAAGGTGCTGACTCGGGAAAGGGGGGGTGGGGGAAAAAATATGAAACTATTGTTTTTAACTTGCACTGTTCACTTAATAATTTATCATGAATATTTCCCATATTATTTCATATCATTGTACAAGAAATAATGTATACATTATGAGGACATACTGTATCTAACAAGATATACTGTTAGACTCTTTGATTCTGTAAAATAAAAAAAAATAATAAAAAAAAAAAAAAAAAAAAGAAAAAAAAAAAAAGAAGAATGGCTTCTTGTCAGTCTCCACTAACAAAAATAGGCAACACCAAGTCAGCTACTCCTCAGCATAGCTATGTCCATCGCAGCCTTCTAGGCTTTCAGGAGGCACAAACAAAGGTTCTCACAATTATGCTAAATCGCTGAACACCTGCAAATAATTTTCAACGTAGTGGTTAATTGAAAAGCTCTGCGGCATACTTCTTGGAACAAGCCAGTTACCTGTTCTCACGCAAAGAGGAGTATATAGAACCATGGTGGATTTCCAGCTGATGAAGTAAAGGATTATTAACGGAAAGGGATGACCATGGTGATTATCGTTAATTCTCTGAAACAGAATCCGCCCTTTTCACCTGCCAAACACATGCCCACTTCTCCTCTCTGGGGATAATAAAAACTAACCAGCGAACTGACAGAGGGCCTGACCCCCCCATCCACATCGACCACACAAAAAAAAAAACCGTACCCTCCAGCTACTAATTATAATGCTAACTTGCAAAATTTCCCTGCATTTTAAAACAATGGAAAAATGGTGGTGGGATGATACTTAGAAGAATGGCTTCTTGTCAGTCTCCACTAACAAAAATAGGCAACACCAAGTCAGCTACTCCTCAGCATAGTTATGTCCGTCGCAGCCTTCTTGGGTTTCAGGAGGGACATACAAACGTTATCAAAATTATGGTGAAACGCTGAAAACCTGCAAATAATTTTCAACTACTGGTTAATTTGAAAACTCTCCAGCATACTTCTTGGAACAAGCCAGGTACCTGTGCCCACGCATAGAGGAGTATATAGAAACATGGTGGAATCCCAGCTGATGAAGCAAAGGATTCTTAAAGGAATGAGATGACCATGGGGATCCTGTTTAATTCTCTGAAACAGAATCCGCACTTTTCACCTGCCAAACACATGCCCACTACTCTTCTCTGGGGATATTAAAAACAAACCAGCGATCTGACAGAGGGCCTGAACACCCATCCTGACCGACCCCACAAAACAAAAAAGTACCCTCCAGCTACTAATTATAATGCCAATTTGCAAAATTTCCCTGCATTTTTAAACAATGGAGAAATGATGGTGGGATGATACTTAGAAGAATGGCTTCTTGTCAGTCTCCACTGACAAAAATAGGCAACACCAAGTCAGCTACGCCTGAGCATAGTTATGTCCGTAGCAGCCATATTTGGTTTCAGTAGGCACATACACACGTTATCACAATTATGGTGAAACGCTGAAAACCTGCAAAGGATTGTCAACATACTGGTTAATTGAAAAGCTCTGAGGCATACTTCTTCGAAGAAGCCAGTTACCTGTTCCCACGCAAAGAGGAGTATATAGAACCATGGTGGATTCCCAGCTCATGAAGCAAAGGATTCTTAAAGGAACGGGATTACCATGCGGATCCTGTTTAATTCTCTGAAACAGATACGCAGTTTTCACCTGCCATACTAATACCCACTTCTCCTCTCTGGGGATAATAAAAACAAACCAGCGAACTGACAGAGGGCCTGACCAACACATCCACACCGACACCACAGGAAAAAAAAAAAAAAAAACAACACCGTAGCCTCCAGCTACTAATTATAATGCTACCTTGCAAAATTTTCCTGCATTTTTAAACAATGGAAAAATGATGGTGAGATGATACTTACAAGAATGGATTCTTGTCAGACTCCACTAACAAAAATAGGCAAAACTAAGTCAGCTACGCCTCAGCATAGTTATGTCCGTCGCAGCCTTCTTGGGTTTCAGGAAGCACAAACAAACGTTATCACAATTATGGTGAAAGGCTGAACACCTGCAAATAATTTTCAACGTACTGCTTAATTGAAAAGCTCTGCGGCATACTTCTTGGAACAAGCCAGTTACCTGTTCCCACGCAAGGAGGAGTATATAGAACCATGGTGGATTTCCAGCTGATGAAGTAAAGGATTATTAAAGGAACGGGATGACCATGGGGATCATCGTTAATTCTCTGAAACAGAATCCGCCCTTTTCACCTCCCAAACACATGTCCACTGCTCCTCTCTGGGGATAATAAAAACTAACCAGCGAACTGACAGAGGGCCTGACCCCCACCACCATCCACATCGACCACACACACAAAGAAAAAAACCGTACCCTCCAGCTACTAATTATAATGCTAACTTGCAAAATTTCCCTGCATTTTAAAACAATGGAAAAATGGTGGTGGGATGATACTTAGAAGAATGGCTTCTTGTCAGTCTCCACTAACAAAAATAGGCAACACCAAGTCAGCTACTCCTCAGCATAGTTATGTCCGTCGCAGCCTTCTTGGGTTTCAGGAGGCACAAACAAACGTTATCACAATTATGGTGAAACGCTGAACACCTGCAAATAATTTTCAACGTACTGGTTAATTTGAAAACTCTCCAGCATAATTCTTGAAACAAGCCAGGTACCTGTGCCCACGCATAGAGGAGTATATAGAAACATGGTGGAATCCCAGCTGATGAAGCAAAGGATTGTTAAAGGAATGAGATGACCATGCGGATCCTGTTTAATTCTCTGAAACAGATCCGCAGTTTTTACCTGCCAAACACATGCCCACTACTCTTCTCTGGGGATAATAAAAACAAACCAGCGATCTGACAGAGGTCCTGAACACCCATCCTGACCGACCCCACAAAACAAAAAAGTACCCTCCAGCTACTAATTAAAATGACACTTTGCAAAATTTCCCTGCATTTTTAAACAATGTAGAAATGATGGTGGGATGATACTTAGAAGAATGGCTTCTTGTCAGTCTCCACTGACAAAAATAGGCAACACTAAGTCAGCTACGCCTCAGCATAGTTATGTCCGTAGCAGCCATATTTGGTTTCAGTAGGCACATACACACGTTATCACAATTATGGTGAAACGCTGAAAACCTGCAAAGGAGTGTCAACATACTGGTTCATTGAAAAGCTCTGAGGCATACTTCTTGGAACTAGCCAGTTTCCTGTGCCCACGCATAGACAAGTATATAGAACCATGGTGAATTCCCAGCTCATGAAGCAAAGGATTCTTAAAGAAACGGGATTACCATGCGGATCCTGTTTAATTCTCTGAAACAGATCCGCAGTTTTGACCTGCCATACTAATACCCACTTCTCCTCTCTGGGGATAATAAAAACCAACCGGGGAACTGACAGAGGGCCTGACCAACACATCCACACCGACCCCACAGGAAAAAAAAAAAAAAAACACCGTAGCTTCCAGCTACTAATTATAATGCTAACTTGAAAAATTTCCCTGCATTTTTAAACAATGGAAAAATGATGGTGAGATGATACTTACAAAAATGGATTCTAGTCTGACTCCACTAACAAAAATAGGCAAAACCAAGTCAGCTACGCCTCAGCATAGTTATGTCCGTCGCAGCCTTCTTGGGTTTCAGGAGGCACAAACAAAGGTTCTCACAATTATGGTGAAACGCTGAACACCTGCAAATAATTTTCAACGTAGTGGTTAATTGAAAAGCTCTGCGGCATACTTCTTGGAACAAGGCAGTTACCTGTTCCCACGCAAAGAGGAGTATATAGAACCATGGTGGATTTCCACTGATGAAGTAAAGGATTATTAAAGGAACGGGATGACCATGGGGATCATCGTTAATTCCATGAAACAGAATCCGCCCTTTTCAACTGCCAAACACATGCCCACTTCTCCTCTCTGGGGAAAATAAAAACTAACCAGCGAACTGAAAGAGGGCCTGACCCCCACCATCCACATCGACCACACAAAAAAAAAAGAACCGTACTCTCCAGCTACTAATTATAATGCTAACTTGCAAAATTTCCCTGCATTTTAAAACAATGGAAAAATGGTGGTGGGATGATACTTAGAAGAATGGCTTCTTGTCAGTCTCCACTGACAAAAATAGGCAACACCAAGTCAGCTACGCCTCAGCATAGTTATGTCCGTAGCAGCCATATTTGGTTTCAGTAGGCACATACACACGTTATCACAATTATGGTGAAACGCTGAAAACCTGCAAAGGATTGTCAACATACTGGTTAATTGAAAAGCTCTGACGCATACTTCTTGGAACTAGCCAGTTTCCTGTGCCCACGCATAGACAAGTATATAGAACGATGGTGGATTCCCAGCTCATGAAGCAAAGGATTCTTAAAGGAACGGGATTACCTTGCGGATCCTGTTTAATTCTCTGAAACAGATCCGCAGTTTTCACCTGCCATACTAATACCCACTTCTCCTCTCTGGGGATAATAAAAACCAACCGGGGAACTGACAGAGGGCCTGACCAACACATCCACACCGACCCCACAGGAAAAAAAAAAAAAAAAAAAAACACCGTAGCTTCCAGCTACTAATTATAATGCTAACTTGCAAAATTTCCCTGCATTTTAAAACAATGGAAAAATGGTGGTGGGATGATACTTAGAAGAATGACTTCTTGTCAGTCCCCACTAACAAAAATAGGCAACACCAAGTCAGCTAATCCTCAGCATAGTTATGTCCATCGCAGCCTTCTTGCGTTTCAGGAGGCACAAACACACGTTATCACAATTATGGTGAAACGCTGAACACCTGCAAATAATTTTCAACGTAGTGCTTAATTGAAAAGCTCTGCGGCATACTTCTTGGAACAAGGCAGTTACCTGTTCCCACGCAAAGAGGAGTATACAGAACCATGGTGGATATCCAGCTGATGAAGTAAAGGATTATTAAAGGAACGGGATGACCATGGGGATCATCGTTAATTCTCTGAAACACAATCCGCCCTTTTCACCTGCCAAACACATGCCCACTTCTCCTCTCTGGGGATAATAGAAACTAACCAGCGAACTGACAGAGGGCCTGACCCCCACCATCCACATCGACCACAAAAAAAAAAAAAAACCGTACCCTCCAGCTACTAATTATAATGCTAACTTTCAAAATTTCCCTGCATTTTAAAACAATGGAAAAATGGTGGTGGGATGATACTTAGAAGAATGGCTTCTTGTCAGTCTCCACTGACAAAAATAGGCAACACCAAGTCAGCTACGCCTCAGCATAGTTATGTCCGTAGCAGCCATATTTGATTTCAGTAGGCACATACACACGTTATCACAATTATGGTGAAACGCTGAAAACCTGCAAAGGATTGTCAACATACTGGTTAATTGAAAAGCTCTGAGGCATACTTCTTGGAACAAGCCAGTTACCTGTTCCCACGCAAAGAGGAGTATATAGAACCATGGTGGATTCCCAGCTCATGAAGCAAAGGATTCTTAAAGGAACGGGATTACCATGCGGATCCTGTTTAATTCTCTGAAACAGAATCCGCCCTTTTCACCTGCCATACTAATACCCACTTCTCCTCTCTGGGGATAATAAAAACAAACCAGCGAACTGACAGAGGGCCTGACCAACAAATCCACACCGACCCCACAGGAAAAAAAAAAAAAAACACCGTAGCCTCCAGCAACTAATTATAATGCTAACTTGCAAAATTTTCCTGCATTTTTAAACAATGGAAAACTGATGGTGAGATGATATTTAGAAGAATGGATTATTGTCAGTCTCCACTAACAAAAATAGGCAAAACCAAGTCAGCTACGCCTCAGCATAGTTATGTCCGTCGCAGCCTTCTTGGGTTTCAGGAGGCACAAACAAACGTTATCACAATTATGGTGAAACGCTGAACACCTGCAAATAATTTTCAACGTAGTGGTTAATTGAAAAGCTCTGCAGCATACTTCTTGTAACAAGCCAGTTACTTGTTCCCACGCAAAGAGGAGTATATAGAACCATGATGGATTTCCAGCTGATGAAGTAAAGGAATATTAAAGAAACGGGATGACCATGGGGATCATCGTTAATTCTCTGAAACAGAATCCGCCCTTTTCACCTGCCAAACACATGCCCACTTCTCCTCTCTGGGGATAATAAAAACTAACCAGTGAACTGACAGAGGGCCTGACCCTCACCATCCACATCGACCACACACAAAAAAAAAAACCGTACCCTCCAGCTACTAATTATAATGCTAACTTGCAAAATTTCCCTGCATTTTAAAACAATGGAAAAATGGTGGTGGGATCATACTTAGAAGAATGGCTTCTTGTCAGTCTCCCCTAACAAAAATAGGCAACACCAAGTCAGCTACTCCTCAGCATAGTTATGTCCGTCGCAGCCTTCTTGGGTTTCAGGAGGCACAAACAAAGGTTCTCACAATTATGGTGAAACGCTGAACACCTGCAAATAATTTTCAACGTATTGGTTAATTGAAAAGCTCTGCGGCATACTTCTTGGAACAAGCCAGTTACCTGTTCCCACGCAAACAGGAGTATAGAAAACCATGGTGGATTTCCAGCTGATGAAGTAAAGGATTATTAAAGGGGCCGGGCACGGTGGCTCACGCCTGTAATCCTAGCACTCTGGGAGGTCGAGGTGGGCGGATCGTTTGAGCTCAGGAGTTCGAGACCAGCCTGAGCAAGAGCGAGACCCCATCTCTACTAAAAATAGAAAGAAATTATATGGACAGCTAAAAATATATATAGAAAAAATTAGCCGGGCATGGTGGTGCATGCCTGTAGTCCCAGCTACTCGGGAGGCTGAGACAGGAGGATCGCTTGAGCTCAGGAGTTTGAGGTTGCTGTGAGCTAGGCTGACGTCACGGCACTCTCACTCTAGCCTGGGCAACAGAGTGAGACTCTGTCTCAAAAAAAAAAATAAATAAAAATAAAAAAGGGATTATTAAAGGAACGGGATGACCATGGGGATCATCGTTAATTCTCTGAAACAGAATCCGCCCTTTTCACCTGCCAAACACATGCCCACTTCTCCTCTCTGGGGATAATAAAAACTAACCAGCGAACTGACAGAGGGCCTGACCCCCACCATCCACATCGACCACACACAAAAAAAAAACCGTACCCTCCAGCTACTAATTATAATGCTAACTTGCAAAATTTCCCTGCATTTTAAAACAATGGAAAAATGGTGGTGGGATGATACTTAGAAGAATGGCTTCTTGTCAGTCTCCACTAACAAAAATAGGCAACACCAAGTGAGCTACTCCTCAGCATAGTTATGTCCGTCGCAGCCTTCTTGGGTTTCAGGAGGCACAAACAAAGGTTCTCACAATTATGGTAAAACGCTGAACACCTGCAAATAATTTTCAACGTAGTGGTTAATTGAAAAACTCTGCGGCATACTTCTTGGAACAAGCCAGTTACCTGTTCCCACGCAAAGAGGAGTATAGAGAACCATGGTGGATTTCCAGCTGATGAAGTAAATGATTATTAAAGTAACGGGATGACCATGGGGATCATCGTTAATTCTCTGAAACAGAATCCGCCCTTTTCACCTGCCAAACACATGCCCACTTCTCCTCTCTGGGGATAATAAAAACTAACCAGCGAACTGACAGTGGGCCTGACCCCCCCATCCACATCGACCACACACACAAAAAAAAAAAAACCGTACCCTCCAGCTACTAATTATAATGCCTAACTTGAAAAATTTCCCTGCATTTTAAAACAATGGAAAAATGGTGGTGGGATGATACTTAGAAGAATGGCTTCTAGTCAGTCTCCACTAACAAAAATAGGCAACACCAAGTCAGCTACTCCTCAGCATAGTTATGTCCGTCGCAGCCTTCTTGGGTTTCAGGAGGCACAAACACACGTTATCACAATTATGGTGAAACGCTGAACACCTGCAAATAATTTTCAACGTAGTGGTTAATTGAAAAGCTCTGCGGCATACTTCTTGGAACAAGGCAGTTACCTGTTCCCACGCAAAGAGGAGTATATAGAACCATGGTGGATTTCCAGCTGATGAAGTAAAGGATTATTAAAGGAACGGGATGACCATGGGGATCATCATTAATTCTGTGAAACAGAATCCACCCTTTTCACCTGCCAAACACATGCCCACTACTCCTCTCTGGGGATAATAAAAACTAACCAGCGAACTGACAGAGGGCCTGACCCCCCCATCCACATCGACCACACACACAAAAAAACAACCGTACCCTCCAGCTACTAATTATAATGCTAACTTGCAAAATTTCCCTGCATTTTAAAACAATGGAAAAATGGTGGTGGGATGATACTTAGAAGAATGGCTTCTTGTCAGTCTCCACTAACAAAAATAGGCAACACCAAGTCAGCTACTCCTCAGCATAGCTATGTCCATCGCAGCTTTCTTGGGTTTCTGGAGGCACAAACAAAGGTTCTCACAATTATGGTAAAACGCTGAACACCTGCAAATAATTTTCAACGTAGTGGTTAATTGAAAACCTCTGCGACATACTTCTTGGAACAAGGCAGTTACCTATTCCCACTCAAAGAGGAGTATATAGAACCATGGTGGATTTCCAGCTGATGAAGTAAAGGATTATTAAAGGAACGGGATGACCATGGGGATCATCGTTAATTCTCTGAAACAGAATCCGCCCTTTTCACCTGCCAAACACATGCCCACTTCTCCTCTCTTGGGATAATAAAAACTAACCAGCGAACTGACAGAGGGCCTGACCCCCCCCCATCCACATCGACCACACACACAAAAAAAAACCGTACCCTCCAGCTACTAATTATAATGCTAACTTGCAAAATTTCCGTGCATTTTAAAACAATGGAAAAATGGTGGTGGGATCATACTTAGAAGAATGGCTTCTTGTCTGTCTCCACTAACAAAAATAGGCAACACCAAGTCAGCTACTCCTCAGCATAGTTATGTCCATCGCAGCCTTCTTGGGTTTCAGGAGGGACATACAAACGTTATCAAAATTATGGTGAAACGCTGAAAACCTGCAAATAATTTTCAACGTACTGGTTATTTTGAAAACTCTCCACATACTTCTTGGAACAAGCCAGGTACCTGTGCCCACGCATAGAGGAGTATATAGAAACATGGTGGAATCCCAGCTGATGAAGCAAAGGATTCTTAAAGGAATGAGATGACCATGCGGATCCTGTTTAATTCTCTGAAACAGAATCCGCACTTTTCACCTGCCAAACACATGCCCACTACTCTTCTCTGGGGATAATAAAAACAAACCAGCGATCTGACAGAGGGCCTGAACACCCATCCTGACCGACCCCACAAAACAAAAAAGTACCCTCCAGCTACTAATTATAACGCCAATTTGCAAAATTTCCCTGCATTTTTAAACAATGGAGAAATGATGGTGGGATGATACTTAGAAGAATGGCTTCTTGTCAGTCTCCACTGACAAAAATAGGCAACACCAAGTCAGCTACTCCTCAGCATAGTTATGTCCGTCGCAGCCTTCTTGGGTTTCAGGAGGCATAAACAAAGGTTCTCACAATTATGGTGAAACGCTGAAAACCTGCAAAGGATTGTCAACATACTGGTTAATTGAAAAGCTCTGAGGCATACTTCTTGGAACAAGCCAGTTTCCTGTGCCCACGCATAGAGAAGTATATAGAACCATGGTGGATTCCCAGCTCATGAAGCAAAGTATTCTTAAAGGAACGGGATTACCATGCGGATCCTGTTTAATTCTCTGAAACAGATCCGCAGTTTTCACCTGCCATACTAATACCCACTTCTCCTCTCTGGGGATAATAAAAACCAACCGGGGAACTGACAGAGGGCCTGACTAACACATCCACACCGACCCCACAGGAAAAAAAAAAAAAAAAACACCGTAGCCTCCAGCTACTAATTATAATGCTAACTTGCAAAATTTTCCTGCATTTTTAAACAATGGAAAAATGATGGTGAGATGATACTTACAAGAATGGATTCTTGTCAGTCTCCACTAACAAAAATAGGCAAAACCAAGTCAGCTACGCCTCAGCATAGTTATGTCCGTCGCAGCCTTCTTGGGTTTCAGGAGGCACAAACAAAGGTTCTCACAATTATGGTGAAACGCTGAACACCTGCAAATAATTTTCAACGTACTGGTTAATTGAAAAGCTCTGCGGCATACTTCTTGGAACAAGCCAGTTACCTGTTCCCACGCAAAGAGGAGTATAGAGAACCATGGTGGATTTCCAGCTGATGAAGTAAAGGATTATTAAAGGAACGGGATGACCATGGGGATCATCGTTAATTCTCTGAAACAGAATCCGCCCTTTTCACCTGCCAAACACATGCCCACTTCTCCTCTCTGGGGATAATAAAAACTAACCAGCGAACTGACAGAGGGCCTGACCCCCACCATCCACATCGACCACACACACAAAAAAAACCGTACCCTCCAGCTACTAATTATAATGCTAACTTGCAAAATTTCCGTGCATTTTAAAACAATGGAAAAATGGTGGTGGGATGATACTTAGAAGAATGGCTTCTTCTCAGTCTCCACTAACAAAAATAGGCAACACCAAGTCAGCTACTCCTCAGCATAGTTATGTCCGTCGCAGCCTTCTTGGGTTTCAGGATGCACAAACAAAGGTTCTCACAATTATGTTGAAACGCTGAACACCTGAAAATAATTTTCAACGTAGTGGTTAATTGAAAAGCTCTGCGGCATACTTCTTGGAACAAGCAGCTACCTGTTCCCACGCAAAGAGGAGTATATAGAACTATGGTGGACTTCCAGCTGATGAAGTAAAGGATTATTAAAGGAACGGGATGACCATGGGGATCATCGTTAATTCTCTGAAACAGAATCCTCCCTTTTCACCTGCCAAACACATGCCCACTTCTCCTCTCTGGGGATAATAAAAACTAACCAGCGAACTGAAAGAGGGCCTGACCCCCCCCCAATCCACATCGACCACACACAAAAAAAAAAACCGTACCCTCCAGCTACTAATTATAATGCTAACTTGCAAAATTTCCCTGCAGTTTAAAACAATGGAAAAATGGTGGTGGCATCATACTTAGAAGAATGGCTTCTTGTCTGTCTCCACTAACAAAAATAGGCAACACCAAGTCAGCTACGCCTCAGCATAGTTATGTCCGTCGCAGCCTTCTTGGGTTTCAGGAGGGACATACAAACGTTATCAAAATTATGGTGAAACGCTGAAAACCTGCAAATAATTTTCAACGTACTGGTTAATTTGAAAACTCTCCAGCATACTTCTTGGAACAAGCCAGGTACCTGTGCCCACGCATAGAGGAGTATATAGAAACATGGTGGAATCCCAGCTGATGAAGCAAAGGATTCTTAAAGGAATGAGATGACCATGCGGATCCTGTTTAATTCTCTGAAACAGAATCCGCACTTTTCACCTGCCAAACACATGCCCACTTCTCCTCTCTGGGCATAATAAAAACTAACCAGCGAACTGAAAGAGGGCCTGACCCCCAGCATCCACATCGACCACACAAAAAAAAAAAAACCGTACCCTCCAGCTACTAATTATAATGCTAACTTGCAAAATTTCCCTGCATTTTAAAACAATGGAAAAATGGTGGTGGGATGATACTTAGAAGAATGGCTTCTTGTCAGTCTCCACTAACAAAAATAGGCAACACCAAGTCAGCTACTCCTCAGCATAGTTATGTCCGTCGCAGCCTTCTTGGGTTTCAGGAGGCACAAACAAAGGTTCTCACAATTATGGTGAAACGCTGAACACCTGAAAATAACTTCCAACGTACTGGTTAATTGAAAAGCTCTGTGGCATACTTCTTGGAACAAGGCACTTATCTGTTCCCACGCTAAGAGGAGTATATAGAACCATGGTGGATTTCCAGCTGATGAAGTAAAGGATTATTAAAGGAACGGGATGACCATGGGGATCATCGTTATTTCTCTGAAACAGAATCCGCCCTTTTCACCTGCCAAACACATGCCCACTTCTCCTCTCTGGGGTTAATAAAAACTAACCAGCGAACTGACAGAGGGCCTGACCCCCCCCATCCACATCGACCACACACACACAAAAAAAAAACCGTACCCTCCAGCTACTAATTATAATGCTAACTTGCAAAATTTCCCTGCATTTTAAAACAATGGAAAAATGGTGGTGGGATGATACTTAGAAGAATGGCTTCTTGTCTGTCTCCACTAACAAAAATAGGCAACACCAAGTCAGCTACTCCTCAGCATAGTTATGTCCGTCGCTGCCTTCTTGGGTTTCAGGAGGGACATACAAACGTTATCAAAATTATGGTGAAACGCTGAACACCTGCAAATAATTTTCAACGTACTGGTTAATTTGAAAACTCTCCAGCATAATTCTTGGAACAAGCTAGGTACCTGTGCCCACGCATAGAGGAGTATATAGAAACATGTTGGAATCCCAGCTGATGAAGCAAAGGATTCTTAAAGGAATGAGATGACCATGCGGATCCTGTTTAATTCTCTGAAACAGAATCCGCACTTTTCACCTTCCAAACACATGCCCACTACTCTTCTCTGGGGATAATAAAAACAAACCAGCGATCTGACAGAGGGGCTGAACACCCATCCTGACCGACCCCACAAAACAAAAAAGTACCCTCCAGCTACTAATTATAACGCCAATTTGCAAAATTTCCCTGCATTTTTAAACAATGGAGAAATGATGGTGGGATGATACTTAGAAGAATGGCTTCTTGTCAGTCTCCACTGACAAAAATAGGCAACACCAAGTCAGCTACGCCTCAGCATAGTTATGTCCGTAGCAGCCATATTTGGTTTCAGTAGGCACATACACACGTTATCACAATTATGGTGAAACGCTGAAAACCTGCAAAGGATTGTCAACATACTGGTTAATTGAAAAGCTCTGAGGCATACTTCTTGGAACTAGCCAGTTTCCTGTGCCCACGCATAGACAAGTATATAGAACCATGGTGGATTCCCAGCTCATGAAGCAAAGGATTCTTAAAGGAACGGGATTACCATGCGGATCCTGTTTAATTCTCTGAAACAGATCCGCAGTTTTCACCTGCCATACTAATACCCACTTCTCCTCTCTGGGGATAATAAAAACCAACCGGGGAACTGACAGAGGGCCTGACCAACACATCCACACCGACCCCACAGGAAAAAAAAAAAAAAACAAACACCGTAGCCTCCAGCTACTAATTATAATGCTAACTTGCAAAATTTTCCTGCATTTTTAAACAATGGAAAAATGATGGTGAGATGATACTTACAAGAATGGATCCTTGTCAGTCTCCACTAACAAAAATAGGCAACACCAAGTCAGCTACGCCTCAGCATAGTTATGTCCGTAGCAGCCTTCTTGGGTTTCAGGAGGCACAAACAAAGGTTCTCACAATTATGGTGAAATGCTGAACACCTGCAAATAATTTTCAACGTAGTGGTTAATTGAAAAGCTCTGCGGCATACTTCTTGGAACAAGGCAGTTACCTGTTCCCACGCAAAGAGGAGTATAGAGAACGATGGTGGATTCCAGCTGATGAAGTAAAGGATTATTAAAGGAAAGGGATGACCATGGGGATCATAGTTAATTCTCTGAAACAGAATCCGCCCTTTTCACCTGCCAAACACATGCCCACTTCTCCTCTCTGGGGATAATCAAAACTAACCAGCGAACTGACAGAGGGCCTGACCCCCCCCATCCACATCCACCACACACACAAAAAAAAAACCGTACCCTCCAGCTACTAATTATAATGCTAACTTGCAAAATTTCCCTGCATTTTTAAACAATGGAAAAATGGTGGTGGGATGATACTTAGAAGAATGGCTTCTTGTCAGTCTCCACTAACAAAAATAGGCAACACCAAGTCAGCTACTCCTCAGCATAGTTATGTCCGTCGCTGCCTTCTTGGGTTTCAGGAGACACAAACATAGTTTCTCACAATTATGGTGAAACGCTGAACATCTGCAAATAATTTTCAACGTAGTGGTTAATTGAAAAGCTCTGCGGCATACTTCTTGGAACAAGGCAGTTACCTGTTCCCACGCAAAGAGGAGTATAGAGAACCATGGTGGATTTCCAGCTGATGAAGTAAAGGATTATTAAAGGAACGGGATGACCATGGGGATCATCGTTAATTCTCTGAAACAGAATCCGCCCTTTTCACCTGCCAAACACATGCCCACTTCTCCTCTCTGGGGATAATAAAAACTAACCAGCGAACTGACAGAGGGCCTGACCCCCCCCCATCCACATCGACCACACACACACAAAAAAAAAAACCGTACCCTCCAGCTACTAATTATAATGCTAACTTGCAAAATTTCCCTGCATTTTAAAACAATGGAAAAATGGTGGTGGGATGATACTTAGAAGAATGGCTTCTTGTCTGTCTCCACTAACAAAAATAGGCTACACCAAGTCAGCTACTCCTCAGCATAGTTATCTCCGTCGCAGCCTTCTTGGGTTTCAGGAGGGACATACAAACGTTATCACAATTATGGTGAAACGCTGAAAACCTGCAAATAATTTTCAACGTACTGGTTAATTTGAAAACTCTCCAGCATAATTCTTGGAACAAGCTAGGTACCTGTGCCCATGCATAGAGGAGTATATAGAAACATGGTGGAATCCCAGCTGATGAAGCAAAGGATTCTTAAAGGAATGAGATGACCATGCGGATCCTGTTTAATTCTCTGAAACAGAATCCGCACTTTTCACCTTCCAAACACATGCCCACTACTCTTCTCTGGGGATAATAAAAACAAACCAGCGATCTGACAGAGGGGCTGAACACCCATCCTGACCGACCCCACAAAACAAAAAAGTACCCTCCAGCTACTAATTATAACCCCAATTTGCAAAATTTCCCTGCATTTTTAAACAATGGAGAAATGATGGTGGGATGATACTTAGAAGAATGGCTTCTTGTCAGTCTCCACTGACAAAAATAGGCAACACCAAGTCAGCTACGCCTCAGCATAGTTATGTCCGTAGCAGCCATATTTGGTTTCAGTAGGCACATACACACGTTATCACAATTATGGTGAAACGCTGAAAACCTGCAAAGGATTGTCAACATACTGGTTAATTGAAAAGCTCTGAGGCATACTTCTTGGAACTAGCCAGTTTCCTGTGCCCACGCATAGAGAAGTATATAGAACCATGGTGGATTCCCAGCTCATGAAGCAAAGGATTCTTAAAGGAACGGGATTACCATGCGGATCCTGTTTAATTCTCTGAAACAGATCCGCAGTTTTCACCTGCCATACTAATACCCACTTCTCCTCTCTGGGGATAATAAAAACCAACCGGGGAACTGACAGAGGGCCTGACCAACACATCCACACCGACCCCACAGGAAAAAAAAAACAAAAAACACCGTAGCCTCCAGCTACTAATTATAATGCTAACTTTCAAAATTTCCCTGCATTTTAAAACAATGGAAAAATGGTGGTGGGATGATACTTAGAAGAATGGCTTCTTGTCAGTCTCCACTAACAAAAATAGGCAACACCAAGTCAGCTACTCCTCAGCATAGTTATGTCCGTCGCAGCCTTCTAGGGTTTCAGGAGGCACAAACAAAGGTTCTCACAAATATGGTAAAACGCTGAACAACTGCAAATAATTTTCAACGTAGTGGTTAATTGAAAAGCTCTGCGGCATACTTCTTGGAACAAGGCAGTTACCTGTTCCCACGCAAAGAGGAGTATAGAGAACCATGGTGGATTTCCAGCTGATGAAGTAAAGGATTATTAAAGGAACGGGATGACCATGGGGATCATCGTTAATTCTCTGAAACAGAATCCGCCCTTTTCACCTGCCAAACACATGCCCACTTCTCCTCTCTGGGGATAATAAAAACTAACCAGCGAACTGACAGAGGGCCTGACCCCCCCCCATCCACATCGACCACACACACAAAAAAAAACCGTACCCTCCAGCTACTAATTATAATGCTAACTTGCAAAATTTCCCTGCATTTTAAAACAATGGAAAAATGGTGGTGGGATGAGACTTAGAAGAATGGCTTCTTGTCAGTCTCCACTAACAAAAATAGGCAACACCAAGTCAGCTACTCCTCAGCATAGTTATGTCCGTCGCAGCCTTCTTGGGTTTCAGGAGGCATAAACAAAGGTTCTCACAATTATGGTGAAACGCTGAACACCTGCAAATAATTTTCAACGTAGTGGTTAATTGAAAAGCTCTGCGGCATACTTCTTGGAACAAGCCAGTTACCTGTTCCCACTCAAAGAGGAGTATAGAGAACCATGGTGGATTTCCAGCTGATGAAGTAAAGGATTATTAAAGGAAAGGGATGACCATGGGGATCATAGTTAATTCTCTGAAACAGAATCCGCCCTTTTCACCTGCCAAACACATGCCCACTTCTCCTCTCTGGGGATAATAAAAACTAACCAGCGAACTGACAGAGGGCCTGACCACCCCCATCCACATCCACCACACACACAAAAAAAACGTACCCTCCAGCTACTAAATATAATGCTAACTTGCAAAATTTCCCTGCATTTTAAAACAATGGAAAAATGGTGGTGGGATGAGACTTAGAAGAATGGCTTCTTGTCAGTCTCCACTAACAAAAATAGGCAACACCAAGTCAGCTACTCCTCAGCATAGTTATGTCCGTCGCAGCCTTCTTGGGTTTCAGGAGGCACAAACAAAGGTTCTCACAATTATGGTGAAACGCTGAACACCTGCAAATAATTTTCAACGTAGTGGTTAATTGAAAAGCTCTGCGGCATACTTCTTGGAACAGCCAGTTACCTGTTCCCACGCAAAGAGGAGTATATAGAACCATGGTGGATTTCCAGCTGATGAAGTAAAGGATTATTAAAGGAACGGGATGACCATGGGGATCATCGTTATTTCTCTGAAACAGAATCCGCCCTTTTCACCTGCCAAACACATGCCCACTTCTCCTCTCTGGGGTTAATAAAAACTAACCAGCGAACTGACAGAGGGCCTGACCCCCCCCCATCCACATCGACCACACACACACAAAAAAAAAACCGTACCCTCCAGCTACTAATTATAATGCTAACTTGCAAAATTTCCCTGCATTTTAAAACAATGGAAAAATGGTGGTGGGATCATACTTAGAAGAATGGCTTCTTGTCTGTCTCCACTAACAAAAATAGGCAACACCAAGTCAGCTACTCCTCAGCATAGTTATGTCCGTCGCTGCCTTCTTGGGTTTCAGGAGGGACATACAAACGTTATCAAAATTATGGTGAAACGCTGAACACCTGCAAATAATTTTCAACGTACTGGTTAATTTGAAAACTCTCCAGCATAATTCTTGGAACAAGCTAGGTACCTGTGCCCACGCATAGAGGAGTATATAGAAACATGGTGGAATCCCAGCTGATGAAGCAAAGGATTCTTAAAGGAATGAGATGACCATGCGGATCCTGTTTAATTCTCTGAAACAGAATCCGCACTTTTCACCTTCCAAACACATGCCCACTACTCTTCTCTGGGGATAATAAAAACAAACCAGCGATCTGACAGAGGGGCTGAACACCCATCCTGACCGACCCCACAAAACAAAAAAGTACCCTCCAGCTACTAATTATAACGCCAATTTGCAAAATTTCCCTGCATTTTTAAACAATGGAGAAATGATGGTGGGATGATACTTAGAAGAATGGCTTCTTGTCAGTCTCCACTGACAAAAATAGGCAACACCAAGTCAGCTACGCCTCAGCATAGTTATGTCCGTAGCAGCCATATTTGGTTTCAGTAGGCACATACACACGTTATCACAATTATGATGAAACGCTGAAAACCTGCAAAGGATTGTCAACATACTGGTTAATTGAAAAGCTCTGAGGCATACTTCTTGGAACTAGCCAGTTTCCTGTGCCCACGCATAGACAAGTATATAGAACCATGGTGGATTCCCAGCTCATGAAGCAAAGGATTCTTAAAGGAACGGGATTACCATGCGGATCCTGTTTAATTCTCTGAAACAGATCCGCAGTTTTCACCTGCCATACTAATACCCACTTCTCCTCTCTGGGGATAATAAAAACCAACCGGGGAACTGACAGAGGGCCTGACCAACACATCCACACCGACCCCACAGGAAAAAAAAAAAAAAATAAACACCGTAGCCTCCAGCTACTAATTATAATGCTAACTTGCAAAATTTTCCTGCATTTTTAAACAATGGAAAAATGATGGTGAGATGATACTTACAAGAATGGATCCTTGTCAGTCTCCACTAACAAAAATAGGCAACACCAAGTCAGCTACGCCTCAGCATAGTTATGTCCGTAGCAGCCTTCTTGGGTTTCAGGAGGCACAAACAAAGGTTCTCACAATTATGGTGAAACGCTGAACACCTGCAAATAATTTTCAACGTAGTGGTTAATTGAAAAGCTCTGCGGCATACTTCTTGGAACAAGGCAGTTACCTGTTCCCACGCAAAGAGGAGTATAGAGAACGATGGTGGATTCCAGCTGATGAAGTAAAGGATTATTAAAGGAAAGGGATGACCATGGGGATCATAGTTAATTCTCTGAAACAGAATCCGCCCTTTTCACCTGCCAAACACATGCCCACTTCTCCTCTCTGGGGATAATCAAAACTAACCAGCGAACTGACAGAGGGCCTGACCCCCCCCATCCACATCCACCACACACACAAAAAAAAAACCGTACCCTCCAGCTACTAATTATAATGCTAACTTGCAAAATTTCCCTGCATTTTTAAACAATGGAAAAATGGTGGTGGGATGATACTTAGAAGAATGGCTTCTTGTCAGTCTCCACTAACAAAAATAGGCAACACCAAGTCAGCTACTCCTCAGCATAGTTATGTCCGTCGCTGCCTTCTTGGGTTTCAGGAGACACAAACATAGTTTCTCACAATTATGGTGAAACGCTGAACATCTGCAAATAATTTTCAACGTAGTGGTTAATTGAAAAGCTCTGCGGCATACTTCTTGGAACAAGGCAGTTACCTGTTCCCACGCAAAGAGGAGTATAGAGAACCATGGTGGATTTCCAGCTGATGAAGTAAAGGATTATTAAAGGAACGGGATGACCATGGGGATCATCGTTAATTCTCTGAAACAGAATCCGCCCTTTTCACCTGCCAAACACATGCCCACTTCTCCTCTCTGGGGATAATAAAAACTAACCAGCGAACTGACAGAGGGCCTGACCCCCCCCCATCCACATCGACCACACACACACAAAAAAAAAACCCGTACCCTCCAGCTACTAATTATAATGCTAACTTGCAAAATTTCCCTGCATTTTAAAACAATGGAAAAATGGTGGTGGGATGATACTTAGAAGAATGGCTTCTTGTCTGTCTCCACTAACAAAAATAGGCTACACCAAGTCAGCTACTCCTCAGCATAGTTATGTCCGTCGCAGCCTTCTTGGGTTTCAGGAGGGACATACAAACGTTATCACAATTATGGTGAAACGCTGAAAACCTGCAAATAATTTTCAACGTACTGGTTAATTTGAAAACTCTCCAGCATAATTCTTGGAACAAGCTAGGTACCTGTGCCCATGCATAGAGGAGTATATAGAAATATGGTGGAATCCCAGCTGATGAAGCAAAGGATTCTTAAAGGAATGAGATGACCATGCGGATCCTGTTTAATTCTCTGAAACAGAATCCGCACTTTTCACCTTCCAAACACATGCCCACTACTCTTCTCTGGGGATAATAAAAACAAACCAGCGATCTGACAGAGGGGCTGAACACCCATCCTGACCGACCCCACAAAACAAAAAAGTACCCTCCAGCTACTAATTATAACCCTAATTTGCAAAATTTCCCTGCATTTTTAAACAATGGAGAAATGATGGTGGGATGATACTTAGAAGAATGGCTTCTTGTCAGTCTCCACTGACAAAAATAGGCAACACCAAGTCAGCTACGCCTCAGCATAGTTATGTCCGTAGCAGCCATATTTGGTTTCAGTAGGCACATACACACGTTATCACAATTATGGTGAAACGCTGAAAACCTGCAAAGGATTGTCAACATACTGGTTAATTGAAAACCTCTGAGGCATACTTCTTGGAACTAGCCAGTTTCCTGTGCCCACGCATAGACAAGTATATAGAACCATGGTGGATTCCCAGCTCATGAAGCAAAGGATTCTTAAAGGAACGGGATTACCATGCGGATCCTGTTTAATTCTCTGAAACAGATCCGCAGTTTTCACCTGCCATACTAATACCCACTTCTCCTCTCTGGGGATAATAAAAACCAACCGGGGAACTGACAGAGGGCCTGACCAACACATCCACACCGACCCCACAGGAAAAAAAAAACAAAAAACACCGTAGCCTCCAGCTACTAATTATAATGCTAACTTTCAAAATTTCCCTGCATTTTAAAACAATGGAAAAATGGTGGTGGGATGATACTTAGAAGAATGGCTTCTTGTCAGTCTCCACTAACAAAAATAGGCAACACCAAGTCAGCTACTCCTCAGCATAGTTATGTCCGTCGCAGCCTTCTAGGGTTTCAGGAGGCACAAACAAAGGTTCTCACAAATATGGTAAAACGCTGAACACCTGCAAATAATTTTCAACGTAGTGGTTAATTGAAAAGCTCTGCGGCATACTTCTTGGAACAAGGCAGTTACCTGTTCCCACGCAAAGAGGAGTATAGAGAACCATGGTGGATTTCCAGCTGATGAAGTAAAGGATTATTAAAGGAACGGGATGACCATGGGGATCATCGTTAATTCTCTGAAACAGAATCCGCCCTTTTCACCTGCGAAACACATGCCCACTTCTCCTCTCTGGGGATAATAAAAACTAACCAGCGAACTGACAGAGGGCCTGACCCCCACCATCCACATCGACCACACACTAAAAAAAAACCGTACCCTCCAGCTACTAATTATAATGCTAACTTGCAAAATTTCCCTGCATTTTAAAACAATGGAAAAATGGTGGTGGGATGAGACTTAGAAGAATGGCTTCTTGTCAGTCTCCACTAACAAAAATAGGCAACATCACGTCAGCTACTCCTCAGCATAGTTATGTCTGTCGCAGCCTTCTTGGGTTTCAGGAGGCACAAACAAATGTTCTCACAATTATGGTGAAACGCTGAACACCTGCAAATAATTTTCAACGTAGTGGTTAATTGAAAAGCTCTGCGGCATACTTCTTGGAACAAGCCAGTTACCTGCTCCCAGGCAAAGAGTAGTATAGAGAACCATGGTGGATTTCCAGCTGATGAAGTAAAGGATTATTAAAGGATAGGGATGACCATGGGGATCATCGTTAATTCTCTGAAACAGAATCCGCCCTTTTCACCTGCCAAACACATGCCCACTTGTCCTCTCTGGGAATAATAAAAACTAACCAGCGAACTGACAGAGGGCCTGACCCCCCCCATCCACATCCACCACACACACAAAAAAAAAACCGTACCCTCCAGCTACTAATTATAATGCTAACTTGCAAAATTTTCCTGCATTTTTAAACAATGGAAAAATGATGGTGAGATGATACTTACAAGAATGGATCCTTGTCAGTCTCCACTAACAAAAATAGGCAAAACCAAGTCAGCTACGCCTCAGCATAGTTATGTCCGTCGCAGCCTTCTTGGGTTTCAGGAGGCACAAACAAAGTTTCTCACAATTATGGTAAAACGCTGAACATCTGCAAATAATTTTCAACGTAGTGGTTAATTGAAAAGCTCTGCGGCATACTTCTTCGAACAAGGCAGTTACCTTTTCCCACGCAAAGAGGAGTATAGAGAACCATGGTGGATTTCCAGCTGATGAAGGAAAGGATTATTAAAGGAACGGGATGACCATGGGGATCATCGTTAATTCTCTGAAACAGAATCCGCCCTTTTCACCTGCCAAACACATGCCCACTTCTCCTCTCTGGGGATAATAAAAACTAACCAGCGAACTGACAGAGGGCCTGACCCCCCCCCATCCACATCGACCACACACACAAAAAAAAACCGTACCCTCCAGCTACTAATTATAATGCTAACTTGCAAAATTTCCCTGCATTTTAAAACAATGGAAAAATGGTGGTGGGATGAGACTTAGAAGAATGGCTTCTTGTCAGTCTCCACTAACAAAAATAGGCAACACCAAGTCAGCTACTCCTCAGCATAGTTATGTCCGTCGCAGCCTTCTTGGGTTTCAGGAGGCATAAACAAAGGTTCTCACAATTATGGTGAAACGCTGAACACCTGCAAATAATTTTCAACGTAGTGGTTAATTGAAAAGCTCTGCGGCATACTTCTTGGAACAAGCCAGTTACCTGTTCCCACTCAAAGAGGAGTATAGAGAACCATGGTGGATTTCCAGCTGATGAAGTAAAGGATTATTAAAGGAAAGGGATGACCATGGGGATCATAGTTAATTCTCTGAAACAGAATCCGCCCTTTTCACCTGCCAAACACATGCCCACTTCTCCTCTCTGGGGATAATAAAAACTAACCAGCGAACTGACAGAGGGCCTGACCACCCCCATCCACATCCACCACACACACAAAAAAAACGTACCCTCCAGCTACTAAATATAATGCTAACTTGCAAAATTTCCCTGCATTTTAAAACAATGGAAAAATGGTGGTGGGATGAGACTTAGAAGAATGGCTTCTTGTCAGTCTCCACTAACAAAAATAGGCAACACCAAGTCAGCTACTCCTCAGCATAGTTATGTCCGTCGCAGCCTTCTTGGGTTTCAGGAGGCACAAACAAAGGTTCTCACAATTATGGTGAAACGCTGAACACCTGCAAATAATTTTCAACGTAGTGGTTAATTGAAAAGCTCTGCGGCATACTTCTTGGAACAAGCCAGTTACCTGTTCCCACGCAAAGAGGAGTATATAGAACCATGGTGGATTTCCAGCTGATGAAGTAAAGGATTATTAAAGGAACGGGATGACCATGGGGATGATCGTTAATTCTCTGAAACAGAATCCGCCCTTTTCACCTGCCAAACACATGCCCACTTCTCCTCTCTGGGGATAATAAAAACTAACCAGCGAACTGACAGAGGGCCTTACCCCCACAATCCACATCGACCACACACACACAAAAGAAACCCTACCCTCCAGCTACTAATTACAATGCTAACTTGCAAAATTTCCCTGCATTTTAAAACAATGGAAAAATGGTGGTGGGATGATACTTAGAAGAATGGCTTCTTGTCAGTCTCCACTAACAAAAATAGGCAACACCAAGTCAGCTACTCCTCAGCATAGCTATGTCCATCGCAGCCTTCTTGGGTTTCAGGAGGCACAAACAAAGGTTCTCACAATTATGGTAAAATGCTGAACACCTGCAAATAATTTTCAACGTAGTGGTTAATTGAAAAGCTCTGCGGCATACTTCTTGGAACAAGGCAGTTACCTGTTCCCACGCAAAGAGGAGTATAGAGAACCATGGTGGATTTCCAGCTGATGAAGTAAAGGATTATTAAAGGAACGGGATGACCTTGGGGATCATCGTTAATTCTCTGAAACAGAATCCGCCCTTTTCACCTGCCAAACACATACCCACTTCTCCTCTCTGGGGATAATAAAAAATAACCAGCGAACTGACAGAGGGCCTGACCCCCCCCATCCACATCGACCACACCCACAAAAAAAAACCGTACCCTCCAGCTACTAATTATAATGCTAACTTGCAAAATTTCCCTGCATTTTAAAACAATGGAAAAATGGTGGTGGGATGATACTTAGAAGAATGGCTTCTTGTCAGTCTCCACTAACAAAAATAGGCAACACCAAGTCAGCTACTCCTCAGCATAGTTATGTCCGTCGCAGCCTTCTTGGGTTTCAGGAGGCACAAACAAAGGTTCTCACAATTATGGTAAAACGCTGAACACCTGCAAATAATTTTCAACGTAGTGGTTAATTGAAAAGCTCTGCGGCATACTTCTTGGAACAAGCCAGTTACCTGTTCCCACGCAAAGAGGAGTATAGAGAACCATGGTGGATTTCCAGCTGATGAAGTAAAGGATTATTAAAGGATAGGGATGACCATGGGGATCATCGTTAATTCTCTGAAACAGAATCCGCCCTTTTCACCTGCGAAACACATGCCCACTTCTCCTCTCTGGGGATAATAAAAACTAACCAGCGAACTGACAGAGGGCCTGACCCCCACCATCCACATCGACCACACACTAAAAAAAAACCGTACCCTCCAGCTACTAATTATAATGCTAACTTGCAAAATTTCCCTGCATTTTAAAACAATGGAAAAATGGTGGTGGGATGAGACTTAGAAGAATGGCTTCTTGTCAGTCTCCACTAACAAAAATAGGCAACATCACGTCAGCTACTCCTCAGCATAGTTATGTCTGTCGCAGCCTTCTTGGGTTTCAGGAGGCACAAACAAATGTTCTCACAATTATGGTGAAACGCTGAACACCTGCAAATAATTTTCAACGTAGTGGTTAATTGAAAAGCTCTGCGGCATACTTCTTGGAACAAGCCAGTTACCTGCTCCCAGGCAAAGAGTAGTATAGAGAACCATGGTGGATTTCCAGCTGATGAAGTAAAGGATTATTAAAGGATAGGGATGACCATGGGGATCATCGTTAATTCTCTGAAACAGAATCCGCCCTTTTCACCTGCCAAACACATGCCCACTTGTCCTCTCTGGGAATAATAAAAACTAACCAGCGAACTGACAGAGGGCCTGACCCCCACCATCCACATCGACCACACACAAAAAAAAAAACCGTACCCTCCAGCTACTAATTATAATGCTAACTTGCAAAATTTCCCTGCATTTTAAAACAATGGAAAAATGGTGGTGGGATGATACTTAGAAGAATGGCTTCTTGTCAGTCTCCACTAACAAAAATAGGCAACACCAAGTCAGCTACTCCTCAGCATAGTTATGTCCGTCGCAGCCTTCTTGGGTTTCAGGAGGCACAAACAAATGTTCTCACAATTATGGTGAAACGCTGAACACCTGCAAATAATTTTCAACGTAGTGGTTAATTGAAAAGCTCTGCGGCATACTTCTTGGAACAAGCCAGTTACCTGTTCCCACGGAAAGAGGAGTATATAGAACCATGGTGGATTTCCAGCTGATGAAGTAAAGGATTATTAAAGGAACGGGATGACCATGGGGATCATCGTTAATTCTCTGAAACAGAATCCGCCCTTTTCACCTGCCAAACACATGCCCACTTCTCCTCTCTGGGGATAATAAAAACTAACCAGCGAACTGACAGAGGGCCTGACCACCCCATCCACATCGACCACACACACAAAAAAAAAACCGTACCCTCCAGCTACTAATTATAATGCTAACTTGCAAAATTTCCCTGCATTTTAAAACAATGGAAAAATGGTGGTGGGATGATACTTAGAAGAATGGCTTCTTGTCAGTCTCCACTAACAAAAATAGGCAACACCAAGTCAGCTACTCCTCAGCATAGCTATGTCCATCGCAGCCTTCTTGGGTTTCAGGAGGCACAAACAAATGTTCTCACAATTATGGTAAAACGCTGAACACCTGCAAATAATTTTCATCGTAGTCGTTAATTGAAAAGCTCTGCGGCATACTTCTTGGAACAAGACCGTTACCTGTTCCCACGCAAAGAGGAGTATATAATACCATGGTGGATTTCCAGCTGATGAAGCAAATGATTCTTAAAGGAATGAGATGACCATGCGGATCCTGTTTAATTCTCTGAAACAGAATCCGCACTTTTCACCTGCCAAACACATGCCCACTACTCTTCTCTGGGGATAATAAAAACAAACCAGCGATCTGACAGAGGGCCTGAACACCCATCCTGACCGACCCCACAAAACAAAAAAGTACCCTCCAGCTACTAATTATAATGCCAAGTGCAAAATTTCCCTGCATTTTTAAACAATGGAGAAATGATGGTGGGATGATTCTTAGAAGAATGGCTTCTTGTCAGTCTCCACTGACAAAAATAGGCAACACCAAGTCAGCTACGCCTCAGGATAGTTATGTCCGTAGCAGCCATATTTGGTTTCAGTAGGCACATACACACGTTATCACAATTATGGTGAAACGCTGAAAACCTGCAAAGGATTGTCAACATACTGGTTAATTGAAAACCTCTGAGGCATACTTCTTGGAACTAGCCAGTTTCCTGTGCCCACGCATAGACAAGTATATAGAACCATGGTGGATTCCCAGCTCATGAAGCAAAGGATACTTAAAGGAACGGGATTACCATGCGGATCCTGTTTAATTCTCTGAAACAGATCCGCAGTTTTCACCTGCCATACTAATACCCACTTCTCCTCTCTGGGGATAATAAAACCAACCGGGGAACTGACAGAGGGCCTGACCAACATATCCACACCGACCCCACAGGAAAAAAAAAAAACAAAACACCGTAGCCTCCAGCTACTAATTAGAATGCTAACTTGCAAAATTTTCCTGCATTTTTAAACAATGGAAAAATGATGGTGAGATGATACTTACAAGAATGGATTCTTGTCAGTCTCCACTAACAAAAATAGGCAAAACCAAGTCAGCTACGCCTCAGCATAGTTATGTCCGTCGCAGCCTTCTTGGGTTTCAGGAGGCACAAACAAAGGTTATCACAATTATGGTGAAACGCTGAACACCTGCAAATAATTTTCAACGTAGTGGTTAATTGAAAAGCTCTGCGGCATACTTCTTGGAACAAGGCAGTTACCTGTTCCCACGCAAAGAGGAGTATATAGAACCATGGTGGATTTCCAGCTGATGAAGTAAAGGATTATTAAAGGAAAGGGATGACCATGGGGATCATCGTTAATTCTCTGAAACAGAATCTGCCCTTTTCACCTGCGAAACACATGCCCACTTCTCCTCTCTGGGGATAATAAAAACTAACCAGCGAACTGACAGAGGGCCTGACCCCCACCATCCACATCGACCACACACTAAAAAAAAACCGTACCCTCCAGCTACTAATTATAATGCTAACTTGCAAAATTTCCCTGCATTTTAAAACAATGGAAAAATGGTGGTGGGATGAGACTTAGAAGAATGGCTTCTTGTCAGTCTCCACTAACAAAAATAGGCAACATCACGTCAGCTACTCCTCAGCATACTTATGTCTGTCGCAGCCTTCTTGGGTTTCAGGAGGCACAAACAAATGTTCTCACAATTATGGTGAAACGCTGAACACCTGCAAATAATTTTCAACGTAGTGGTTAATTGAAAAGCTCTGCGGCATACTTCTTGGAACAAGCCAGTTACCTGCTCCCAGGCAAAGAGTAGTATAGAGAACCATGGTGGATTTCCAGCTGATGAAGTAAAGGATTATTAAAGGATAGGGATGACCATGGGGATCATCGTTAATTCTCTGAAACAGAATCCGCCCTTTTCACCTGCCAAACACATGCCCACTTCTCCTCTCTGGGGATAATAAAAACTAACCAGCGAACTGACAGAGGGCCTGACCCCCACCATCCACATCAAACACACACACAAAAAAAAACCGTACCCTCCAGCTACTAATTATAATGCTAACTTGCAAAATTTCCCTGCATTTTAAAACAATGGAAAAATGGTGGTGGGATGATACTTAGAAGAATGGCTTCTTGTCAGTCTCCACTAACAAAAATAGGCTACACCAAGTCAGCTACTCCTCAGCATAGTTATGTCCGTCGCAGCCTTCTTAGGTTTCAGGAGGCACAAACAAAGGTTCTCACAATTATGGTGAAACGCTGAACACCTGCAAATAATTTTCAACGTAGTGGTTAATTGAAAAGCTCTGCGGCATACTTCTTGGAACAAGCCAGTTACCTGTTCCCACGCAAAGAGGAGTATAGAGAACCATGGTGGATTTCCAGCTGATGAAGTAAAGGATTATTAAAGGAAAGGGATGACCATGGGGATCATAGTTAATTCTCTGAAACAGAGTCCGCCCTTTTCACCTGCCAAACACATGCCCACTTCTCCTCTCTGGGGATAATAAAAACTAACCAGCGAACTGACAGAGGGCCTGACCCCCCCATCCACATCGACCACACACACAAAAAAAAACCGTACCCTCCAGCTACTAATTATAATGCTAACTTGCAAAATTTCCCTGCATTTTAAAACAATGGAAAAATGGTGGTGGGATGATACTTAGAAGAATGGCTTCTTGTCAGTCTCCACTAACAAAAATAGGCAACACCAAGTCAGCTACTCCTCAGCATAGTTATGTCCGTCGCAGCCTTCTTGGGTTTCAGGAGGCACAAACAAAGGTTCTCACAATTATGGTGAACCGCTGAACACCTGCAAATAATTTTCAACGTAGTGGTTAATTGAAAAGCTCTGCGGCATACTTCTTGGACCAAGCCAGTTACCTGTTCCCAGGCAAAGAGGAGTATAGAGAACCATGGTGGATTTCCAGCTGATGAAGTAAAGGATTATTAAAGGAACGGGATGACCATGGGGATCATCGTTAATTCTCTGAAACAGAATCCGCCCTTTTCACCTGCCAAACACATGCCCACTTCTCCTCTCTGGGGATAATAAAAAATAACCAGCGAACTGACAGAGGGCCTGACCGCCCCCCCATCCACATCGACCACACACACAAAAAAAAACCGTACCCTCCAGCTACTAATTATAATGCTAACTTGCAAAATTTCCCTGCATTTTAAATCAATGGAAAAATGGTGGTGGGATGAGACTTAGAAGAATGGCTTCTTGTCAGTCTCCACTAACAAAAATAGGCAACACCAAGTCAGCTACTCCTGAGCATAGTTATGTCCGTCGCTGCCTTCTTGGGTTTCAGGAGGCACAAACAAAGGTTCCACAATTATGGTGAAACGCTGAACATCTGCAAATAATTTTCAACGTAGTGGTTAATTGAAAAGCTCTGCGGCATACTGCTTGGAACAAGCCAGTTACCTGTTCCCACGCAAAGAGGAGTATAGAGAACCATGGTGGATTTCCAGCTGATGAAGTAAAGGATTATTAAAGGAAAGGGATGACCATGGGGATCATTGTTAATTCTCTGAAACAGAATCCGCCCTTTTCACCTGCCAAACACATGCCCACTTCTCCTCTCTGGGGATAATAAAAACTAACCAGCGAACTGACAGAGGGCCTGACCCCCCCATCCACATCGACCATACACACACAAAAAAACCCGTACCCTCCAGCTACTCATTATAATGCTAACTTGCAAAATTTCCCTGCATTTTAAAACAATGGAAAAATGGTGTTGGGATGATACTTAGAAGAATGGCTTCCTGTCAGTCTCCACTAACAATAATAGGCAACACCAAGTCAGCTACTCCTCAGCATAGCTATGTCCATCGCAGCCTTCTTGGGTTTCAGGAGGCACAAACAAAGGTTCTCACAATTATGGTAAAACGCTGAACACCTGCAAAAAATTTTCAACGTAGTGGTTAATTGAAAAGCTCTGCGGCATACTTCTTGGAACAAGGCAGTTACCTGTTCCCACGCAAAGAGGAGTATAGAGAACCATGGTGGATTTCCAGCTGATGAAGTAAAGGATTATTAAAGGAACGGGATGACCATGGGGATCATCGTTAATTCTCTGAAACAGAATCCGCCCTTTTCACCTGCCAAACACATGCCCACTTCTCCTCTCTGGGGATAATAAAAACTAACCATTGAACTGACAGAGGGCCTGACCCCCCCATCCACATCGACCACACACACACAAAAAAAAAAAACCGTACCCTCCAGCTACTAATTATAATGCTAACTTGCAAAATTTCCCTGCATTTTAAAACAATGGAAAAATGGTGGTGGGATGATACTTAGAAGAATGGCTTCTTGTCAGTCTCCACTAACAAAAATAGGCAACACCAAGTCAGCTACGCCTCAGCATAGTTATGCCCGTGGCAGCCATGTTGGGTTTAAGGAGGCATATACAAACTTTATCATAATTATGTTGAAACGTGCTGAAAACCCGGCAAATAATTCTCAACGTACTGTTTAATTCAAAAGCTCTGTGGCATACTTCTTGGAAGAAGCCTGTTACCTGGGCCCACGCATAGAGGGGTCTGGAGAACCATGGTGGATTCCAAGGTGATGAATCTAAGGATTCTTAAAGGAACAGGCTGAAAAGTGCAGATCCTGACTGAAACAGGATTCGGACTTTTTGCCTGCAACACACATGCCCACTTCTCCTCTCTAGGGATAACAAAAACAACCCATCGGATTGACAGATGGCCTGCCCCCGCCCCCCACCACCCCACACAAAATCGTGCCCTCCAGCGACTGATCCTTATGCTATCTGGCAATACGTCCTCTGCCTTTTAAAATAATGGAGATAGAATGGTGGAATTATACCTAAAAGACTGGCTTATTGCCAGACTCCCATACCAAGTATTGGCAACAGCAAGTCACCTAGGCCTCAGCACACGTTTGTCCCTGGCAGCCATCTTGGGTTTAAGGAGGCACAGATGAACCTTATCACAATTATGGTGAAAGGTGCTGCAAAAGCGGTCAAGTAATTCTCATGGTAGTGGTTACTTGAAAAGCTCTGCGGCATAATTCTTTGAACTAGCCAGTTAACTGGGCCCACGCATAGAGCAGTCTAGAGGCCCATGGTGGATTCCCAGCTGATGAAGCAAGGGATTCTTAATGGAACGGGGTGAAAAGTGCGGTTTCTGTTTCAGTCTAAGACAGAAACGGGGTCCGAACTTTTTACCTGCCACACACATGCCCACTTCTCCGGTCTGGGGAAAATAAAAACCATCCAGCGAACTGACAGAGGGCCTGCGCCCCCCACCCACACCGACCCCACAAATAAAAATGTCCCCTCCAGCTACTAATTATTATGCTAACTTGCAAAGGTTTCCGTGCATTTTAAAATAATGGGGAAAGTATGGTGGAATGATACTTAAAAGAATGGCCTCCTTCCAGCCTCCAGTAACAAGTGTCGTGAAATCCAAGTGACCTAGGTCTCAGCATAGTTTTCTCCCTGGCAGCCATCTTGTGTTTAAGGAGGCACAGACGATCCTTATCACAATTATGGTGATATGTGCTGCAGAAACTGGCAAATAATTCTACACGTAGTGTTTATCTCAAAAGCTGTGCAGCATACATCTTGGTACAGGCCAGTTCATGGGCCCATGCATGGAGGGTTCTAAGGAACCATGGTGGATTCCCAGCTGATGAATCAAAGGATTTTTAATGGAACCGGCTGAAAAGTGCGGATACTGTTTCAGTCTAACTGAAACAGGATCCGCACATTTCACCTGCCACAAATATATCCACTTCCCTGTCTGGGCATAATAAACACAAACAACCAGACTGACAGAGGGACTGTCCCCCAAACCACCCCGATCCCACCCAAAAACGTCCCCTCCGTTGACTCATCCTTATGCTAACTGCCGAAAGTTGCTCACCTTTTAATATAAGGGAGAAAGGATGGGGCAATGATAATTAAAAGACTGGATTCTTGTCAGACTCCCGTACCAAGTATTGGCAACACCAAGCGAGAGAACCCTCAGTATAGGTTTGTCCATGGAAGCCATCTAGGGTTTAAGGAAGCACAAATGAACCTTATCAAAATTATGGTAAAAGTGCTGGAAAAGCTGGCAAATAATTTCCATGGTAGTGGTTATTTCAAATGCTCTGTGGCATACTTCTTTGAACTAGCCTGTTAAGTGGGTCCACACATAGTGGGGTGTAGAGAACTATGGTGGATTCCCAGCTGATGAAGCAAAGGATTCTTAAAGGAACAGGATGAAAAGTGCCGATCCTGTATCAGTCTAAGACTGAAACAGGATCCACACTTTTCACTTGCCACACACATGTCCACTTCTCCTCTCCGGGGATAATAAAAACAAACCACTGGACTGACAGAGGGCCTGGCTCTGCCTCTCCCACCCCACACAAAAACGTTTCCTCCAGCGACTCATCCTTAAGCTAAATGGCAATAGGTGCTCTGCCTTTTAAAATAGTTGTGAAAGGAAGGTGGAATGATACTTAAAGGAATGGCTTCTTGCCACGGACCAGTACCAATTATCGGCAACTCCAAGGGAGATTGGCCTAACCGTAGTTGTTTCTGTGGAAGCCAGCTTGGGTTTCAGGATGCACTGCCTAACCTTTTCACAATCATTGTGAAAGTTGCTGCAAAAACTGGCAAATAATACTCAATGTAGTGGTTATTTCCAAAGCTCTGCGGCATACATCTTGGAACTAGCCAGTTACCTGGACCCACACATAGAGGGGTCTCGACAGCCATGGTGGATTCCCAGCTGATGAATCAAAGGATTCGTAAAGGAACTGGCTGAAAAGTGCGGATCCTGTTTCAGTCTAAGACTGAAACAGGATCCGTACTTTTCACCTGCCACACACATGCCCACCTCTCCTCTTTGGGCATAATAAAGACAAACCACCAGACAGACAGAGAGCCTTCCCCTCAACGCACCACCCGACCCCACTCAAAAACGTCCCCTCCAGCAACTCATTCTTATGATAACTGGAAAAAGGTGTTCTGCCTTTTAAAATGATGGAGAAAGGATGGTGGAATGACTCTTAATAACATGGCTTCTTGCCAGGCTCCAGTACCAACTATCGGCAACACCAAGTGAACTAGGCCTCAGCATACTTTTGTCCGCCCCAGCCATCTTGGGTTGAAGGAGGCACGGACCAACCTTATCACAATTATGGTGAAAGGTGGTGCAAAAACTAGCAAATAATTCTCAACGTAGTGGTTATTTCAAAAGCTCTGTGGCATACTTCTTGGAACTTGCCAGTTACCTGGGCCCACGCATAGAGGTCTTTAAAGAACCATGGTGTATTCCCAGCTGATGAATCAAACGATTCTTTTTTGTTTGTTTGTTTGTTTGTTAGCTCATTATGGGGGTACAAAAGATCAGGCTATATACATTCCCCATGCCTCCCCTTTCCCCCGATTCTGAGCTTCAATTTTGTCCATTCCCTAGTCAGTGCACATCACATTCATCATGTAGGTGTGCACCCCTCCTCTCCCCCACCCCATCCCCCCCAGTTAGAACTTGAAGGGTGTCCATTCCCCAGGCAGTGCACATCACATTCATCAAGTAGGTATACACCCATCCCTTCCACCCGGCCCCAACCTCTGTCCGATACCCAATTGGTGTTGTTCCCAAATGTGCACTCAGGGAAACCAATTTGCTGGTGAGTACATGTGGTGCTTATTTTTCCATTCTTGGGATACTTCACTTAATAGAATGGGATCCAGCTCTCTCCAGGAGAACCAAAGAGATGCCATATCGCCATTATTTCTAATAGCTGAGTAATATTCCATGGTATACATATACCACATTTTGCTAATCCATTCATGAATTGATGGGCATTTGGGTTGTTTCCACATCTTTGTGATTGTGAATTGTGCTGCTATAATCATTCAGGTGCAGGTGTCTTTTTTATAGAATGACTTTTGTTCTTCTGGGTAGATGTCCAATAATGGAATTGCTGGATCGAATGGTAGGTCTACTTGAATCTGTTTAAGGTATCTCCACATTGCTTTCCACAGGGGCTGCACTAGTTTACAGTCCCACCAGCAGTTTATGAATGTACCTATCTCGCCACACCCACACCAACATGTATAGTTTTGGGACTTTTTGATAAAGGCCATTCCTACTGGAGTTAAGTGATATCTCATTGTGGTTTTGATTTGCATTTCCCTGATGATTAGAGATGTTGAACACTTTTTCATATGTTTGTTAGCCATTTTTATATCTTCTTTTGAAAAATTTCTATTTATGTCCTTTGCCCACTTTTTGATAGGGTTGTTTGATTTTTTCTTACTGATTTTTCTGAGTTCTAAATAGATTCTTGTTATCAGTCCTTTATCTGATGTGTAGTATGCGAAAATTTTTTCCCATTCTGTAGGTTGTCCATTTACTCTCGTGACTGTTTCTTTGGCTGTGCAGAAGCTTTTTAATTTGATCAGGTCCCATTTATTTATTTTTGTTGTTGCTGTGATTGCTTTAGGGGTCTTCTTCATAAATTCTTTGCCTAGGCCAATGTCTGTAAGAGTCTTTCCTACATTTTCTTCTAGAATTCTAATAGTTTCTGACCTTAGGTTTAAGTCTGTTAACCACTGTGATTTGATTTTTGTGTGTCCTGTTTTAGTCTTCTACATGTGGATATCCAGTTTTCCCAGCACCATTTATTAAATAAGGAATCTTTTCCCCAGAGTATGTTTTTGTCTGCTTTGTCAAAGATTAGATGGCTATATGAGGATGGTTTTATATTGGGATTTTCTGTTCTGTTCCACTGGTCTGTGTCCCTGCACTTGTGCCAGTACCAGGCTGTTTTAAGAACCACAGCCTTGTAGTATAGTTTGAAGTCTGGCAAATTAATACTTCCCATTTTGTTTTTGTTGTTTAAGATTGCTTTTGCTAAACGGGGTCTTCCCTGGTTCCATACAAAGCGTAAAATTATTTTTTCTATGTCTGTGAAAAAAGATGTTGGTAATTTAATAAGGATTGCATTGAATCTGTAGATAACTTTGGGCAGTATAGACATTTTAACAATGTTGATTCTACCGATCCATGAGCATGGTATGGTTTTCCACCTATTTACATGTTCTGCAATTTCCTTCCTCAGTGTTTCATAGTTCTCCCTATAGAGGTCCTTTACCTCCTTAGTTAAATAAATTCCTAGGTATTTTATTTTCTTTGTTGCTATTTTGAAGGGTATTGAGTCCTTAATTTGGTTTTCCATTTGACTGTTATTGGCATATATGAATTCCTCTGATTTGTGTGTATTGATTTTCTATCCTGAGACTTTACTGAATTCATTGATCAATTCCAGGAGTCTCTTGGTTGAAACCTTGGGGTTTTATAGATATAACATCATATCATCAGCAAAGAGTGAGAGTTTGATCTCTTCTGTCCCTATTTCAACTCCCTTGATTCTGCTCTCTTGCCTGATAGCTCTTGCAAGGACTTCCAATACTATGTAGAAAAGTAATGGGGACAGTGGTAAGCCTTGTCTGGTTCCAGTTTGAAGTGGGAATGCTTTCAGTTTTTCCCCATTCAGTATGATGTTGGCTGAGGGTTTGTCGTATATGGCTTGTATCATTTTTATATAGGCCCCATCTATGCCTATTTTGTTAAGTGTTCTTATCATAAAAGGGTGTTGAATTTTGTCAAATGCTTTCTCTGCATCTATTGAGAGGATCATCTGATCTTTATTTTTGCTTCTATTTATGTGATGAATTACATTCCCATATGTCAAACCATCCCTGCATCTCTGGGATGAAGCCCACTTGGTCGTGATGGATTATTTTTTTGATAAGCACTTGGATTCGATTTGTTAGAATTTTATTGAGAATTTTTGCATCTATATTCATAAGAGAAATTGGTCTATAGTTCTCTGTTTTAGTTGCATCCTTTCCTGGATTTGGTATCAGGATTATGTTGGCTTGGTAAAAAGTGTTGGGGAGAATCCCATCCTTCTCTATATTGGAGAATAGTTTATGTACGATGGGCACCAGTTCTTCTTTGTAGGTATGGTAGAATTCAGGTGTGAACCCATCTGGTCCAGGGCTTTTCTTTTTGGGAAGGTTTTTTATTGCTGTTTCAATTTCAGATCTAGATATCGGTCTATTCAGGAATTCTGTGTCTTCCTGGTTGAGCCTGGGAAGGCTGTGTGTTTATAAGAATTTGTCCATTTCCTCCAGGTTTTCTAATTTGTGTGCATAAAGATTTTTGTAGAATTCATAGATGATATCATGTATCTCTGTGGCATCAGTCGTGATTACTCCTTTCGTGTTCCTGATCGAGGTTATAAGAGATTTTTCTTTTCTGCTCTTGGTTAGTTTAGCCAGAGGTGTGTCAATTTTGTTTATTTTTTCAAAGAACCAACTTTTGGTTTTATTAATCTCCGTTATGGTTTGGTTTAATCTCCCTTATGGTCCTTTTCATTTAGTTCTGATTTAATCTTAATAATTTCCTTCTGCTGGGTTTGGGTTTGGTCTCTTCTTTCTTCTCCAGCTCTTTGAGTCTATTCATTAGATTGTCTATTTGTAAGTTTTCTGTCTTTTTGGTATAGGCATTTATGGAAATAAATTTTCCTCTCAGGACTGCTTTAGCTGTGTCCCACAGATTTTGATAAGTTGTATCTCCTTTGTCGTTTAATTCAGAGAATCTTTTGATTTCTGACTTGATTTCTTCATTTATAAAATGATTGTTCAGGAGAAGGTTATTTAGCTTCCATGACTTTGAGTAGAAATGAGGATTTCTGTTAGGGTTCATTGTTACTTTTATTCCACTGTGATCTGAGAAGCTGCATGGTATTATTTCTATATTTTTAAATTTTTTAAGACATGCTTTATGTCCTAAGATATGGTCAATCTTGGAGAATGTCCCATGAGCTGATGAGAAGAACTTATATTCAGTGGTATTTGGGTAGAATGTCCTGTAGATGTCAGTCAGGCCCATTTGTTCTAGCATTCTATATACGTCCAATATTTCTTTGTTTATTTTTTGTTTGGAGGATCTGTCTTGAACTGTCAGTGGCGTGTTAAAATCTCTGGCTACTAAAGTGTTGTTATCTATCATTTGGTTCAGATCAAGTAGGGTTTGCTTTATGAATCTGGGTGCACCTAGATCGGGTGCATATATGTTAAGTATAGTTATGTCTTCTTGTTGAATTGTACCCTTCACCAGTATATAGTAACCATCTTTGTCTTTCTTTACTTTTGTTGATTTAAAAACTACGTTATCGGAGATTAGAACTGCCACGCCAGCTTTCTTTTGGGTTCCATTTGCTTGGAATATTGATTTCCACCCTTTTATTTTCAGTCTAAATGCATCCTTGCAGGTTAGATGAGTTTCCTGAAGACAGCAGATACTTGGCTTATATCTTTTTTATCCATCGGGCCAGTCCATGTCTCTTGAGTGGGGAATTCAATCCATTCACATTTAATGAGAGAACTGATAAGCGAGACAGATTGCTGTTCCTCATGTTGGGTTGAATTTCATTGATCTGTTTTCTCTCTTGAGCCATTATGATAACTGTGTTTTCATATTTATCTCTTGATTAGTGTTACATTCGAAGGTCCTTCTTGTGCTGGACCACGTGTAACTCTGTTTTGAATACTTCTTGGAAAGCTGCTCTTGTCTTGGTGAATTCTCTGAGTTTTTGTTTATCTGAGAATGTCTTAATTTCACCTTCATATATAAAACTGAGCTTATCTGGGTACAGGATTCTAGGCTGGGCATTATTCTGTTTCAGAAGAGTGAGAATGGGGCTCCAATCTCTTCTTGCTTGTAAGGTTTCAGTTGAGAAATCTGGCGTGATTCGGATGGGCTTTCCTTTGTATGTTACTTGTTTCTTTCTCCTTACAGATTGAAGAAGGGCCTCGTTAGTGGATATTTTGGTCAGTCTGATAACTACATGACGTGGTGTCTTCCTATTTGGTATGAATCTCTCAGAGGTTCTTTGAGCTTCTTGAACCTGTGTATCTAGAGATTTGGCAAGGCCTGGGAAATTTTCCTCAATTATATCTTCAGATACTTTATTCAACCCTTGCTTATTGTCTTCTTCACCCTCAGGAATGCCGATAACTCTCACGTTAGGCTTCTTTACATAATCCCACATTTCTTGTAGACTATGATTATTTCTCATGTTTCTTTGTTTTAACTCTGTGACTGCCTTATTTAATTGGAAAGTGTTATCTTCGATCTCTGAGATTCTTTCTTCTGTTTGATCTACCCTGCTCTTGAGACTTTCCACTGTGTTTTGTAGCTCCTTGAATAAATTTTTCATTTCCAGGAGTTCAGTTTGATTTTTCTTCAGTATTTCAATTTCTTTGGTGAATTTTTCTTCCAAGTCCTGGATCTTTTTTGTGGTTTCTTTGTGTTGATTATCCATTTTTTCTTGCATAATGTTCAGCGTATTTATGATCCATGTTTGAAATTCTTCCTGTGACATGTTGCTATTTGGAATCTGCTTTGTGTTAATTGGTGGAGAACTAGTAATCCTCTTTGAGGGCATGGTTTCAGCTTGATTCTTTATACTCCTAGAGTTCCTTCGCTGAGCCCTTCCCATCTGAATGAATCCTTAAGATCCCTTCTTTCAGCTTTAGTCTGGATAGGGGCACACTGTGAGTGCCAGGTAAGCTGCCTCCTCTGTCACTAGGGGGAGCCCTTCACATATTGTTCAGGATTTTGCTAGCTCCGCTGGGGGGGCTGCCCCTCTTCCTCTCCCGAGGTGGCTTCTGTCTCTCTCTGCAAGAAAGACAGTGGATAGGGAGAGTGGAGCGGTGCCCTCATTCACCCAGTGCCCCAGCCACTGCAGTTCCCGCGGGAGATGGTCTGCCCCACCCCAATGTCTGCAAGGTCCACGCTCCACTCTCTCGTGACTGGGGAACCACTCAGTGTTCACACAAAGGTGGAGCTCCTAGTCAGGGTCCGTGGACTAGGGAAGGGAGCCGCCCAGGGAGCCGCCCGGTACCCAATCGCTCCTCAGCGTTTAGGCTGTGGACCCCTACAATGGCGGCCGCCCGTCTGCAGATCACTGTCACTGGGGTTGAATGCTCAGGGACCGGCAGAGGCCAGAGGAGCCGGGGAGCGGGAGAATCCAGCCGCCCACCTATACGAGGCAGTTTGGCGTCTGCTAGAGCCGGGACCAAAGCAGCCCCACCGCCCACGTATAGGAGACAGTTGCTAGGTGCGTCAGCTGCGCACAGCACTCCAGGGTCCAAAATGCCTCCTGCCAATGTCTCCTCTCTGCAGAGCCCCACATCTCCCGTGGCGATTCTGCACCGACTTCAGGCAGATCCTCAATTGAGTGGGTGTGGAGGTCAGAGGGGGAACAAGATGCTTTCCTGTGGGGCTGAACCCACCCCACTCTCTGGTGAGGTGGGTACAGCTGTCCCGTGCTCCCTTCTCTATTGGCCATCCCGCACTCTCCAGATTTTGGTGATTTATTTCCCTAATCACCTCAGTCTTTTCTTGCTCTCTCTCTCTGTCCCACGCTGATTCTCCATGGATTCACACCACCGTTCTTGTGGGGAAGTGAACCTCTAGGGTTGTGGCAGTGGGAGACCCATGCCTTCCACTCCAGGAGCACGAATCCAGGAGGTCACCACCATTCCACCATCATTGAGAATGAATCAAAGGAGTCTTAAAGGAACGGGCTGAAAAGTGCGGATCCTGTTTCAGTCTAAGTCTGAAACAGGATCCGCACTTTTCACCTGCCACACACATGCCCACTTCTCCTCTCTGGGCATAATAAAAACAAACCACTGGACTGACAGAGGGCTTGCCCCCCCACACACACCACACGACCCCACACAAAAACGTCCCCTCCAGTGACTCATTCTTATGCTAACTGGCAAATGGTGCTATGCCTTTTAAAATAATGGAAAAAGGATGGTGGAATGATACTTGAAAGACTGGTTTTATTCCACGCTCCCGTACCAAGTATCGGCAACACCAAGTGAGCTAGGCCTCAGCATAGTTTTTTCCCTGGCAGCCATCTTGGGATTAAGGAGGCAGAGAAGTACCTTGTCACAATTATGGTGAAAGGTGCTGCAAAAATTGGCAAATAATTCTCCACGTAGTGGTTATTTCAAAAGCTCTATGGCATACTTCTTGGAACCAGCTAGTTACCTGGGGCCACGCATAGAGGGTTATAGAGAACCATGGTGGATTCACGGAAGAAGAGTCAAATGATTCTTAAAGGAACGGGCAGAAAATGTGGATCCTGTTTCAGTCTAAGACTAAAACAGGATCCGCACTTTTCACCTGCTGCACACATGCCAACTTCTCCTCTCTGAGGATAAAAAAAAAAAAAAAAAAAAACACTGGACTGGCAGAGCGCCTGCCCCCTCACACACCACCTGACCCCACACAACAACGTGCCCTCCAGCAACTCATTCTTATGCTAACTGGCAAAAGGTGCTCTGCCTTTTAAAACAATGGAAAAAGGTTGGTGGAATGATACTTAAAAGACTGGCTTCTTGCCAGGCTCCAGTACCAAGTATAGGCAATACCAAGTGAGGTAGGCCTCAGCATGGTTTTGTCCATGGCAGCCAGCTTGGTTTAAGGAGGCAGAGACGAACCTTGTCACAATTATGGTGAAAGGTGCTGCAAAAACTGGCAAATAATTCTCCACGTAGTGGTTATTTCAAAAGCTCTGCAGCATAATTCTTGGAAGTATCCAGTTAAAGGGTCCCACGCATTGAGGGGTCCAGAGAACCATGGTAGATTGCCAGGTGATGAATCAAAGGATTCTTAAAGAAACGGGCTGAAAACTGCTGATCCTCTTTCACCCTAAGACTGAAAGAGGATCAGCACTTTTCACCTGCCACACACATGCCCACTTCTCCTCTCTGGGCCTAATAAAAACAAACCGCCAGACTGAAAGATGCCCTGACCCCCAAACACCACCCGACCCCACAAAAAAAGTCCCTTCCAGCGACTCATTCTTATGCT